>NW_026602843.1:0-10434 GCF_029448725.1 Salvelinus fontinalis
ATCTGCACATAGCATTGGAGGTATAGTGGTGAGCATAGCTGCCTTCCAAGCAGTTGACGGTCAAGATATGAATCGATGTCTCCATGTTTCTAATGATCTGCACATAGCATTGGTGGTATAGTGGTGAGCATAGCTGCCTTCCAAGCAGTTGACCCGGGTTCGATTCCCGGCCAATGCAGAGCATGAGGAATTCATTAATTTTAGGGGCTGGATGTCATTTCAGGTGTATGACAGTTGAATAAATATCCTTGTTGGTGGAAGTCAGATTTGCGCCAACATTCTGCAGGTTTTCTAAATAAATAAATCTTGTGCGACATTGAACCTTCTAGTGCCTATCACAATAGATTTGTATTCCATTGCCTAAACCATTCAGCCACCTCGTCCTGCACCCAAGAGGTGGCAGTTGGCGCACCGACCAGTGGCCCGAGATCTGCCTGTCTGAGATTGTTAAAGGATCTGCCAAAGGGCTCATCCAGGATTTGAACCCGGGACCTCTCGCACCCTAAGCGAGAATCATAACCCTAGACCAACGAGCCTTTTTATCAATGTGTTTTTTTTTTTGCTTTCTGCAGCAATGACAGTGAGGATATCGATTGACGTGTCCACGGTGCTTGGAAAGATAGAACCTCATGTGAGTGTTTGTGCTATACCTGTGAGCGTGAATCAACGTAAATGAATGTAAAAAATACCCATTAAAATCGATTTGTTTTCAACTAGAAACGTTGAGACGCATCGTATCCGTCTAAATTCTCCATAAAAGCTTATGTTACACCTTCGCATCTGCAGTGAAAGATGGTGGACCTAGAGCGGTGTTTGTCAAACCATGAGACATACCTATAATCGGTCTTCTCACAAAAACAGCTGTAGCTTGCGAACCGTTTGATCTACAAATTCGTATGACCACTCTCTAGAAAGGGGAGACCCTCACGAACACAGTGGTATTCTCACTTTTCCTCTACGTCCCCCACAAGTGTCAGGGGACTCGTCTGAAGTTGGAACCGTCTATGTGCCAACTTCTGTTTGTAGAATCCAAAACCTTTGGGCTACAAACTAATGTGATCCCACTTGTCACAATGTTCTCCGCTTTGCCCTACGTTCCCCACAAGTGTCACGGGACTAATCTGAAGGTAACCGGTACCGATTAAAATGATAGATTTTTTAACCAGGGACCACTCGCAACCTAAGCCATAATCAAACACCTATACCAACGATCCGATTGGTCAAAGAATTTTCACTTTCCAGCAAAATTACGGTCAAGATATGAATCGATGTCTCCATGTTTCTAATGATCTGCACATAGCATTGGTGGTATAGTGGTGAGCATAGCTGCCTTCCAAGCAGTTGACGGTCAAGATATGAATCGATGTCTCCATGTTTCTAATGATCTGCACATAGCATTGGTGGTATAGTGGTGAGCATAGCTGCCTTCCAAGCAGTTGACCCGGGTTCGATTCCCTGCCAATGCAGAGCATGAGGAATTCATTAATTTTAGGGGCTGGATGTCATTTCAGGTGTATGACAGTTGAATAAATATCCTTGTTGGTGGAAGTCAGATTTGCGCCAACATTCTGCAGGTTTTCTAAATAAATAAATCTTGTGCGACATTGAACCTTCTAGTGCCTATCACAATAGATTTGTATTCCATTGCCTAAACCATTCAGCCACCTCGTCCTGCACCCAAGAGGTGGCAGTTGGCGCACCGACCAGTGGCCCGAGATCTGCCTGTCTGAGATTGTTAAAGGATCTGCCAAAGGGCTCATCCAGGATTTGAACCCGGGACCTCTCGCACCCTAAGCGAGAATCATAACCCTAGACCAACGAGCCTTTTTATCAATGTGGTTTTTTTTTGCTTTCTGCAGCAATGACAGTGAGGATATCGATTGACGTGTCCACGGTGCTTGGAAAGATAGAACCTCATGTGAGTGTTTGTGCTATACCTGTGAGTGTAGGAGTAAATGCTTAGACATATAAAAAAACATATCACACTATTGTATAAGGAGGAGAAGGAGAAGGGAACACGTGAATGCATTTGCCATTCTGGTAAAATACAGGAAACCAAAGATTAGCAGATGGCCAAAGTCATACGTGCTGTAACGTGTATGTATGGAAAAAGCAGGACACCATTATGAAGATAAAATTGACAGGAACAGCCATAAGTGCTTAGGGTAAAGGTCATAAGTGCTTAGGGCAAGATAGACATATATTAATTTTAGGGGACAAGGGGGTCCTGCCCCCATTATAATCTAATCAAGAGCGGATACAGGCGTTATTGGGCGTAGACAAGCAGGAAGCCTGAAATGAAGGATAATGGTGGCAGATGACCATAGGAGAAGTAATTTAATTAATGTATGTAATGATCTCATGTGTGTGGATGTGTATAAATAGCGAACCAGTGCTCTGGGAAGGTGTGTGTTCCGCGGACATTCCAGATTGCAATACAATTGTAATAAAAACATTTATTTGAGTTCACAAAAGTTCTTGTAAGAGTTATATTTGAAGTGATTTTCCACGACAGAACTTGGCGAGCTTGGCCAGGAGTGACAGGGACGGGGACGTTCTTGGCTGATGACGGGTTCTTTGGACAGTCTGACAAACAAGGGTGGCCGCCCAACTATAATAAGGTAAGCAAGTTCTTACAATAGTTGAAATGTTTGTGTAGATTGCTTCAGAGGTCCTGTCTCAGCGCGAGGAATGTCATGTAGGTCTCTCTCTCAAATTTCCTAAAAACGATAAAAACGAAAGAGCTTTTGAATTCAAATAAATGTGCATGCATGTGTGAATTTGGGTTTTGTATGAATGCGCATGTCTAGAGATTGAGTGAACTGGAACTGTGAACTTCGCTTGTGTTGGGTGTTTGGCTGGGGGGAGCGGGCATTTGTTCTGGTTGGACTGCTCGAGACGGGCTCATGTGTCTGGTTTGATTGGGGGAGTTGTTCCGTCTGATTCTGCTTGGCCGGGTTCGACCGTATCAGGATCTGTTTTGGGATGTGCGTAAACACACCTCAGTCAACCTGAGCGGGCGACTCGTGTCGAGTGTGTGTGATTCGGACTGCCCCTCTCGTCGGACCATTCATTTTGAGCAGCCTTGTGTGGGCTGATCAGCGCGACTGTTTGTACTCTCTAGTTGAGCGGCTGGGCTCAGGCGCAGGGCTACAACTGGCAGTTTATACGGTTAAAAGCATAAATCAGTAGATAAATAATAGGTAGAAAATCCTGTGATACCTCTTCAATAAAATTAGTAGAAGGAATGCTTGGACAGGTTACTTATGAATAACGGCTCTAAAGATAACAGAGAACTGAATAAATAAGTAATTAGGAATTCACGATACCGCTCTTTAAAAAAGGAACATTTTTAAGGAGGTCTGATTGGGTGGGATATTTACAGCAGAATAGTCTGTGGGTGAATATTTAGTAAATAAATACTTCATGGCTACCGCCCCAGAATGGGGGACTGAACGGATGAATATTTAGAAGGCAGAAAGAACGTTAGCCCGATTGTGCGGCGTTCAACTGCAAAAGTAGCTTATAAATATTAGGTTGTAGGAAAAACGTTTGCCCGATTGTGCGGCGTTCAACTGCAAAAGTAGTTAATAAGGTCAAAACATAAATCAGTAGTTAAATAAATATTTAATGGTTAACGCTCTGAAAGGAGGACTGTACGGATGAATATTTAGAACGTTTGCCCGATTGTGCGGCGTTCAAATGCAAAAGAAAATCCTGCGAATAAAAAACCGCTCTGTCTAGCTAACAGGGTTTTGTAATTCAGTAGGTCACGCCACAATACTACTATAATAAAAGAAGAAAAGATCAGTATTGGGGGGGTGAATGGAATATGAAGACAAGCTGATCCGATTAGACAGTAGTCTCTCGTCATATCGTAGAAATCCAATTAGCCTAGGCTTATGTTGAAGAAAGGGATTAAGTCAATAAAGACAGACTGCAAGTTGTTTTTAGGTGAAAACAAAGTGATTGAATGAACGAATGGAAAAATAAACGAATGTATGAAAATACTGTAAGAGAATGAGTGGATCTATGTAGACAGAACATAAGGAAAGACAGGTTGTGTGTGTGTAGGCAAACGTCCAGAAGAGGGAGCGCGCAGCCTTCCGGTGACAGAGTAGACGGTTGAGGAAGGGTGCCTCTAACTACTTAGATAGAGGGAGCTGAATTAAGAAACGTTGAAGTAAAATAAGTTGTAAATCAAGGATAAAAACACAGATGTGACAAAGTAATAAGCGACCATAGTAGAATACTAAAAAAGGTGTCAAAACAAATAATAAATAAAAATACTTAAAAAGGCGTTAACCGAATATTATAAATACGGTTAGTACATTGGGTAACAAAAGAGAAAACAGAATCGCAGATAAATTGAAAGTATACTATAAAGTTAAAAACGAATCTAGGTAGGTTAAGATAAATAGTGGAATCCAGGACATAAAGAATTCACGTACGGTGAAACAGGCCATAAATCACTCTGTGTCTACAGAAGTTACAGTCTAAAAATAGCCTGAAGAGCAGAGAGGGGTGCAAAATGGAGTGGCCAGGATATACAGGGGAGGCTTGACTCACTAATCAATTGAATATAGGATCAAGCAATAAAGAACATGAGTAGAGGTAAGAGTAGAGGAAGTAGAGGTAAGAAAGTATAAACAATATAAATAAATAAAGGTAAAGATAAGGTATTAAAAATAAATCATAAAAATTGATTAGAACTATAATAAAATGAATAGAACACCAGTAGAGATCTTAGGGGCAAGGCATCCCTTGAGTAAAAAAGAAATAATAAAAACTTCAATAAAATGGGAGAAATGCACAAGAAAACTAAGTGCCAAATGGCCAGCGGTGGGAACGTTGGATGTCTCTGTGTGTGAGGAAATGGAGACACTAATAAAGAACCACAAACCAAATGACAAGAAACAAAAAAGAAGAAATAAACGAGAAAGAGAGAATGAAATACTAAAAATGTTCAAAGAAGAAGGATCTGGTTTGTTGAAAAGCATGAAGACTGCAAGAGAAATGCTGAAGAAAGATGACAAAACAATGAAAAAGAAAAAAGAATGGATGCCTAACCCCCCACCTTATTTCAATGGACAATTTCCAATGATAAAGGGTCATTTGGATATACAAGGCGACATAGAAGTAACAGAAGGAGAAGAAAGGGAGGAGTCTGAAGCAGCATGTGCATCATCTTATTCAACAGAAAAGGACCAGAAAAAGACTACAAAAGAGTCTAGGATTGAGGGAGATGGCTTTAATTGTTATGGGGGTTTAAGAAAGGCTCTGGCAGCATTAGAAACAGCAAGAGTAGATAAGGAGTTATCGGAAGAAGAAGAGGAATATAGTGACAGATACTATAGGGACGGACTAGAAGAAGAGGGTCAATTACTTGGACAAAAAATAGATAAGGAATTGGAACTATTAAAGTCAAAACTAGAAGAAAGTAAGAGAAGACTAAAAAAACAAGAAAAAGCTCGGGCCCGCAGCACAAATAAGGACATAACTGATGATTTGTCTGAAGACTACCCCAGGGCTCGTAGAGAAGGGTCAAGAAAAGAATCTGGCTTTTATGAAAAACAATGTCCGATTCTGATAAAAGGCGATCAGGGACATTATACGCCATGGGCTACACAGGATTTAGAAGGTTTGGTTGTTCGTCTACCAGATTTACATGAGGGGGCAGGTAAATGGATCAGAACCTTTGAAGAACATACAGTGGGGAAATTGCTGGCGGTGGGGGACATAAGGGCACTACTGGCCAGGGTGACGAGTATGCATACTATGGGAGAGATCATGCAGGACGGTGGCATCGATGGTACAGGTGGGGGAGTGATAAATGATGGATTACTGTTCGACAGATACAGACCAGCCATCTGGCGTGCTTTAAGAGAAACATATCCAACAAAAGTGGATCCCAAAGCACTAAGAGGTGAAGATATCGGAGCCACAGAAAACCCAGCTACCTACCTACATGGACAGTTGAAAAGGTGGAGGATGGAAACAGAGCAAGACCCTGAGGGCAATGAACTAATGACAACTATGTTCCGAAATTCAATAATAGAAGCCATGCCCCAGCCAGTAAAGAGCAGGCTGGAGGATGTGGTGGGACTCACATCAAAACCCTACAGGGAATTCTGTGACTACGTGGTCCATGCAGTAGAGAAACACAGAAAAGATGAACAGAGACAGATGGATCAAGGAAAAGACATTCAGAGAAAACTGATCCAGCTGCAGTTGGATGAACTAACCAACAAAGGGAAGAAGAAAGTCCAGGCTGTCGTCACTACCCCTGGGCCAAAGATGGGAACAATGGCTGCTGATTCCCCAGGAGAGCCACAGCTGTTCGGCCCTGGGCAGGCCCAAGTGTCAACTGCACCGCCAGTAGTAAATGTGTACACACAGCCCCCGATTTGGAATGGGGGGAAAAAACAACAGAAAACTGTACAATTTGATAAAGGCAAGGGATCTGTAGACTCTCGAGGGCCACCTGGCACCTGTTGGGGATGTAGGCAAACAGGACACAACAGGCGAGAGTGCCCTACACGCCCATGGCAGAATCGGACTGAGGGAAATAGAAATAGTAGATCGCCACCGACGAATAATGCCCCAAACTTCCAACAAAATCAGAATAGTTGGAATCAAAATAACGACTGGCGGGGCAACCCTAACCAACCTTCAGGTCCTGTGAACACATGGTCAGGGCCTAATCAACAAAACTAGGGATGCCCAGGGAATCCCAAAGGGGAGGGTCAGTTTCCAATAATAACAACAAGGGCTGATCAAGAACCTATACTGCAGGTTCAAATAGAAAACAGAGGTACACCCATGATGATAGATACTGGAGCTACTTACACATGTGTGAGTCCAAATTATGCCTCTCATCTCCCCATGTCTGGTAAATATGCCAAAACAATAGGATTCTCGGGAAATACGCAGTTAATTCCAATGACCGCTCCAGTTCGGCTAACGACTGATGGTAAATCAGTCACAATTCCAATTTTAGTGTCAGATCAAACACCAGTTAATCTATTAGGAAGAGACGCACTATGCAAGATGGGCCTACAAATTAAATGTTCTCCTGATGGAGTAATAATTGAAAAAACAGGATTACAATTACCGGTGATGGGTACAGAAGGAACAGCTAATGTATATTGGCTAGGAGGCATTGAAGCAGATGTAGATAGAACTGTCAGGAAATGGGGTAAATTCATCCAGGCCCAAATACCTAAAGCAGTTAGAGCTAAATCTGAGTATCATTGCACAATGCAATTTGACCCACATCAGGACCCATTGCTTGAACAACTTTGGGTTATGGGGGCATATGGAAGGAAAGCACCAATAATGTCTCAAATTATAGTTATTGGAAAGCAGGGAGCCGCAATGGATGTGATGGATGGAGACGGGTCTGAATTTGTGCAGAAATGGTTCAATGTCTCTGACTCTGTTCCTCACATTACATTACTGGTAAATCAGGGTTATACATCTAAAGATCTAGGATCGATGATGAAGGAAGTTGGGAAAGAGAAGTGGGATAAAACTGACAATCCACTAATCTTTCATTCAAAAGATAAATCATTCATCAAAATAGTTACCACTACTATGTTGATAGGTGATCCAAGGGAGGTAGAGGTTAGTGCAGGCCAGCAGGTAGTGTTAGGTGAAGGAATAGGATTAATCAGTGAACTTAGAGCAGAAATGGAGAAAACCATACCAACTGAGGTATGGTCGCAACATGATACAGACGTAGGACTAGTTAAATCTGCTAGTCCCGTTTCTGTCAAAATAAAGCCTAATGCCAAACTTCCATGGAAAACCCAGTATCCTATGAAGCCTGAGGCTGAAGAAGGAATAAGATTGACAATAGAAGGACTGCTCAAGGCAGGAGTATTGATAGAGATGCCCAGTGGTTGCAATACACCCTTGCTACCTGTTCTTAAAGCCGATGGTAAAAAATGGAGACTGGTCCATGACTTAAGAGCTGTTAACGATATAGTGCAGGATTGTCCTGCTGAAGTCCCAAACCCTCACACACTGCTGACCAATGTTCCCCCGGAGGCCAAATACTTCACGGTTATTGACCTATGTGGAGCGTTTTTTAGTATACCCCTGGCGGAGGAGTGCAGACATTTGTTTGCATTTAGATATAGGGGCAAAACTCTGTCTTATACTCGGACCCCACAGGGTTTTAAGGATAGTCCGCATTTTTTCAATCAGATATTGAGAGCAGACCTGGAGGAATTAATGTTAGATGGTACATTGATCCAATATGTGGATGACCTGTTGATCTGTGCTTCAACTTTGGAACAATGTCACTCTGACTCACTAAAAGTAATGCGGCGACTAGCTGAGGGGGGACACAAAGTCTCTAAAACAAAACTACAGTACTGTCAACCACAGGTTGAGTACTTAGGCAGAACAATAGCTCATGGAACTAAGGCAATAGCTCCTGGACAGCTAGAGGGTATTAGCAAAGCACCGTTACCACAAACAGTAGCCCAAATGATGACCTTTTTGGGAATGACAGGATTTAGTTCTGATTGGATAGAAGAGTATGTAGTTAACCTGTTGGGGATGGGGGCGCTGTTTAGACTATTTATGCTAATTTGGCTAATTTTTTAAACGGCTTCCCACAAAATCCTTGATCGTACAATATGCATATTATTATTATTATTGGATAGAAAACAGTCTATAGTTTCTATAGGAGTTGAAATTTTGTCTCTAAGTGGAACAGAGCCCATTCTACAGCAATTTCCCTGACATGGAGTCAGATTTGAGAAATGTTGGCCACTCTTCTGAAGTCAGTTAAAAGGGCACTGTCGTTGCTATGACTATACGGACACTTCTTACGTCTTCCCCTGGATGCCTTTACGTGATGACGATTCCAACGGGGTCGATTGCGCGTTCACAGGCCCTACAAATGAAAAAACCTGAAGCTAGTCATTCTTTGGGAGCTGCGTCATGAGCCTAGAGGACACCGGCGCGCACCTGTTCCAAGCGTTAGTTTAGCCTGTTATATTTCTCCGGTCATCTTTTCACTCGTTATAGGAGTTAAAAACATCATAAGGTAGTTAATTTAAAGCGTTTTATAGCAATTTATATCCGTTTAGTGCGATTTTGGGACATTTATTTTTGCAACGATGTGAAAAGTTGGGCACGCTTTTCAGTTCATCCCGAACGCAGTTGACATTTCCACATGGCAAGAGGACAGCTTTCCACCAAAAGACGATTTCTCCCAAGAAAGGATCCTTTGCCCAAGATACTGATGGAAGAACAGCTCAAGGTAGGACATTTTTATTATGATAAATCGTGTTTCTGTCGAAACATTTTAGTGGCTTAGGACGCCATGTTTTTTGACGTAGCTTCGCTTGGCGCAAACTGTATTGAAAAGTAAGGATAAATTAAAAAATGTAATAACGCAATTGTATTAAGAATTAAATTGTCTATCAATCCCTGTCCACCCTATATTTTTTAGTCACGTTTATGAGTATTTATGTATAAGAGTAGATCACTGTCTAAGTGGCGCAAGGACTTTTTCTTTACCAGCTTGTCTACATTTCACATTGTCTAACCATGATTTTGGTGGCTAAATATAAACATTTTCGATCAAACTGTATATGCATGTTGTAATGTGATGTTACAGGAGTGTCATCGGAAGAATTCTGAGAAGGTTAGTGAAAAAATTAATATCTTTTGGCGATGTTGACTTTTATCGCTCACTTTGGCTAGAATCAATGCTGGGCTGCTAATTGCTATGTGCTAAGCTAATATAACGATTTATTGTGTTTTCGCTGTAAGACACTTAGAAAATCTGAAATATTGTCTGTATTCACAGGATCTGTGTCTTTCGATTCGTGTATGCTGTGTATTTTTACGAAATGTTTGATGATTAGTAGTTAGGTAAACACGTTGCTCATTGTAATTATTCTAGTCCATTTGTGATGGTGGGTGCAATTGTAAACTATGCCATCTACCTGAAATATGCACTTTTTTCTAACAAAACCTATCCCATACCATAAATATGTTATCAGACTGTCATCTAATGAGTTTTTTTGTTGGTTAGGGGCTATAAATATCTTAGTTTAGCCGAATTGGTGATGGCTACTGGTGTTGGTGGACAAATAAAAGATGGTGGATTATGCTAATGTGTTTTTAGGTAATAGATGTACATCTTTACATATTGTGTCTTCCCTGTAAAACATTTTAAAAATCGGAAATGTTGACTGGATTCACAAGATCTGTGTCTTTCATTAGCTGTATTGGACTTTAATGTGTGAAAGTTAAATATTTAAAAAAAATATTTTTTTTGAATTTCGCGGCACTGGTTTTTCAGTGGGGGGGGGGGGGGTGTGCCGCTAGCACCACGCTGATCCTAGACAGGTTAAAACAGCTCCTCTGAGAGAAATAATGAAAGAAGCTGGACAGCTTAATCTAAGAGCA
>NW_026602845.1:0-10428 GCF_029448725.1 Salvelinus fontinalis
CGGCCTCTGGCTCCATCTTGGCAGCTGTGGGCAGGAAGGAGTACAGGAGAGCGTACAGATGCTCCACAAACCCACCGGGGTGCTAAAGGAAACAAAGGAGGAGAAAAGAGGAGAGAATAGAAGAGAAGAGGAATTTAAGTGAAACTGCTAATAGATATCAAAACATGTACCAGTGAGATGCTACTTACCACCCTCAGGGACTTCTGAGCTGTCATCATCCCAAACAGCACCAGCTCAAAGACGACATCTATCATATTCACATGATGGATCTAGGACAAGAAAACACGTTTGGAGAAAATAGGAATGATTTCATATAGATCAGCTACTGTGATGTATAAAAGACATGCATTTGGAAGAACTCAGTGAGACTTGAAAGAGTTAATGAACTCACCTTTGCCTCAGCCAGCTCCCTCTCAATGTCATTCCGCTTGGAGGGGTCACTCAGGTAGTCCACAAAGTCGTTATAAGTACGGATGAACTTGGCCTCGTCCTATGACAAAGAAAAGAGCATCTTAGTGAACAGAACACATTTCCCCTCAGGGACGCTCTCTTTCCCTTGAAAAAGAATGAATTAGTGAGTTACCGCCCAGGAGGACCTTTCCCGCCACAAACAGATGGTTCCTGCTCAGGGTGGAACCAAGCAGGGTCTAGGGAAGAGGGAAGAGTTAGGGTGAGGCATCTTCCTCTAGGAGACAGAACAAGAAATCACAGAGAGAAAAAGAAAAGTGGGTCCACTCACAGTGAAGGCCTGGCGCAGGGAGACGAGCCTCAGGGCGATGTCCTCCACTCTCTTGGTGGTAAGGTAGAGGCTGTGAAAGGGAGGGAATGGAGCATGTCAACCATTAGAGTCAATGGGGGATAACAGCATTATGACCACTATCCTTCAGCATCTGACAAGCCCAGACTACACAGACATTTAGAGGAACTCACTTTACCAGAGGAACCTCCCTCTCCTCAGGCAGCAGGTCCTCCTCCCAGCCCTACGACAACAAAACAAGCATTCAAAATCAGTGACCAATGCAATGACGTAACAAACAATCGGTCAATGGAAGGATCTTAATGCTCCTAGTCAATAGTATGTGTGTGTAACGTCTGACCTCATAGCAGTTGTGGCCCTCAGGCTCTGGGTCAGTGAACTGCTGAGTGGTGGGCGTAGAGAAGGAGGCAGCCTCCGACCACGCTGAAGAGGACAGAAGCCCGTCCAGCCCCATGTGGAGAGTGGCGTACACCACTGAGACATCAATCTGCTGCTCAAAACACACAACACACCTGTTTACCACACACACAATATTAGAAAACACATTAAATCTAATGCAAAAATGCCCAGTAATGTCTAGTCTATATACATAGGAAATCGTTTATTTACCTGGTAGCAGCCAAGCGCCACGTCCACAGACGTCTCGTGGCGGAGGTGAGACACATAGTGTCTCACCCTGCCAGCCACACGCTGACAGAGAGAGAATACATGTTAAGGCCAAATGGAATAAGTGAAGAAAAATCTAATTTAATACTATTTCAGTAGTATTTACGTCTTACCTGGATCCAAGTGATGGACTGCACTTTGGTGGCACAGTAGGGGATGCCCTTTGGACTAAGCCTGGCTGTCTCCTTGGAGATGGCCCACACCAGTTGAGTCTCCAGGCCTCTCACCCTACTAACGTGGTGCATCCTCACCACCACCTGCTGTTGAGATAAACAACAAGACAACATCAACAAAACCACTTCAGCAATCGCTGTGACACACTGACAATGTAGATTAGGGAGTTACAAAGACACATACCTGGGATCCCCCACGCATGTATGTGATGATGGGGCTGATGAACTGGAAAGTTCTCCAAGCTTTAACCACCGGACCGGCATTGTTCTGCACATTACAATACATTCATGTTGGAAACTGTAAACATAGTAACCGTGATGTGACTGCGTGTGGGGGGTCTCTTACCCTGATCACAACAGGCCCACAGTACAGGGGGCTGAACCTAATCGGAATCAACTGCCAATTGCCAGTGGCCTCCTAAAGCAGAAAGCAGACAAGAGATTTGTTTCATGTCAAAGAGACACAACTTGAATATCTGGGATATTTTTCAAACATAAAACCCCAAACTTTCAGAAAATTGTACCTCAAGGATAGTCTGCACATCTGGCACATCCTCAAGGATGATAGCAGCATTCTGGACATCAAGGAGGACTGGCAGCTGTGGAACATCTGGCACATCATCCAATGGCACATCCAACTGGACCTCATCCAGGACAGTTGTTTCTAAAATGAGGAACATTGGAATATAAAATAAACAATTGTTAGGACATAAAACGTAGCAAGATTGCTAATACTAGCTAGCTAGGAAGCCGTCGATCGCTTAGCAACAGTTACTAAAGTTAATGTTAGCTAGCAAGCTAGGTAGCTACAACATCTCTAGCACAAGCATTTTTGCCAAGTCTGAATTATAGAAATACACAACATTTCGCAAATTATAATGACATAGTTAAATGTAGTAAAATAAGAGTTTTAAACTCCACATACCCTCTTCGAAGTCGCTGTCCACCTGTCGACAATCACGAACCCTGCAAAACAGAAAAAGACAAGAAAAACAAGCCACAAATGAATTTGAACAACCTGTCGATGCAGTAGGCCGCCGACGTCCACGCACTCTCTCCGCCAGTCTTGAAAAGTACCCAGGCATTTTCCAGTCGATTGTTCTTTCTCAGGTGTCAAATATCAAACAAGTTTGTTGTCAGCAGCAAACTGAAGTTGTTTTCGCACAGAAAACATAGAACGTCGGTTAGATGTCTCTTGGCAACACACGTTCGAAAATGATTGTTTACAAAATTGACAACTGTGTTGCCATAGAAATGAGTTTGGAATTCTATGATTCCCTTTAGAATCCGTTAAAATTGCTTGTCATCATTCTAGTGACGTCGACGTGCTCCTTCGTAGCTCAGTTGATATTTTTTATTTTACCTTCATTTAACCAAGTAGGCAAGTTGAGAAGAAGTTCTCATTTACAACTGCGACCTGGCCAAGATAAAGCAAAGCAGTTCGACACATACAACAACACAGAGTTACACATGGAGTAAACAAACATAGTCAATAATACAGTAGAAAAACAAGTCTATATACAATGTGAGCAAATTAGGTGAGATAAGGGAGGTAGAAGGGCAATAAATAGGCCATGGTGGCGAAGTAAATACAATATAGCAATTAAAAACACTGGAATGGTAGATTTGGAGTAGATGAATGTGCAAAGTAGAAACACTGGGGTGCAAAGGAGCAAGATAAATAAATACAGTAGGGGATGGGGTAGTTGTTTGGGGTATTTATAGATGGGCTATGTACAGGTGCAGTGATCTGTAAGCTGCTCTGACAGCTGGTGCTTAAAGCTAGTGAGGGAGATAAGTGTCTCCAGTTTCAGAGATTTTTGTAGTTCGTTCCAGTCATTGGCAGCAGAGAACTGGAAGGAGAGGCGGCCAAAGGAGGAATTGGCTTTGGGGATGACCAGTGAGATATACCTGCTGGAGCGCGTGCTAAGGGTGAGTGCTGCTATGGTGACCAGTGAGCTGAGATAAGGCGGGACTTTACCTAGCAGGGTCTTGTAGATGACCTGGAGCCAGTGGGTTTGTCGACGAGTATGAAGTGAGGGCCAGCCAACGAGAGCGTACAGGTTGCAGTGGTGGGTAGTATATGGGCCTTTGGTGACAAAATGGATGGCACTGTGATAGACTGCATCCAATTTGTTGAGTAGGGTGTTGGAGGCTATTTTGTAAATGACGTCGTCGAGGATCGGTAGGATGGTCAGTTTTACGAGGGTACGTTTGGCAGCATGAGTGAAGGATGCTTTGTTGCGAAATAGGAAGCCAATTCTAGATTTAACTTTGGATTGGAGATGTTTGATGTGAGTCTGGAAAGAGAGTTCACAGTCTAACCAGACACCTAGGTATTTGTAGTTGTCCACATATTCTAAGTCAGAACCGTCCAGAGTAGTGATGCTGGACGGGCGGGCAGGTGCAGGCAGCGATCGGTTGAAGAGCATGCATTTAGTTTTACTTGTATTTAAGAGCAGTTGGAGGCCACGGAAGGAGAGTTGTATGGCATTGAAGCTCGTCTGGAGGGTAGTTAACACAGTGTCCAAAGAAGGGCCAGAAGTATACAGAATGGTGTCATCTGCGTAGAGGTGGATCAGAGACTCACCAGCAGCAAGAGCGACATCATTGATGAATACAGAGAAGAGAGTCGGCCCAAGAATTGAACCCTGTGGCACCCCCATAGAGACTGCCAGAGGCCCGGACTACAGGAAGCCGATTTTACACACTGAACTCTATCGGAGAAGTAGTTGATGAACCAGGCGAGGCAATCATTTGAGAAACCAAGGCTGTTGAGTCTGTCGATAAGGATGTGGTGATTGACAGAGTCGAAAGCCTTGGCCAGGTCAATGAAGACGGCTGCACAGTATTGTTTAGGACCTTGAGTGTGGCTGAGGTGCAACCATGACCATGATAGAGCATGACGCTTGCAACGCCAGGGTAGTGGGTTCGATTCCCGTCACCACCCATACATAAACGACAGCAGGTTTTATTGTAAGTCGCTTTGGATAAAAGCGTCTGATGAATGACATATATTATTTTTACAAGTTCACTTACTTGCAATACAATGTAGAGAGAAAAAGGGTCAATTCAAGAGGGAGCTACGAAATTCATGTCCAAATGTCATTAGAAATTTTGCCTGATGTCATTAGAAATTACATAGAATTAATCATTAGCTTGTTTGTTACGTTCCCCAGTTTCTGTGTTGTAGTTTGTATTTGAGAGTGTGTTTTTCAGGAGATGGCTTCCTGAATTCTCCCCAAGCAGCTGATTGGTCTACTCCATGGCTAATTGGAGCTGACTCCGCCCCCTCGTCAAGACGCAGCTGTATCCAATTAGCCTCCTGAAGCTATATAAAAGCCAGTGTTCTGTTCAGAAGAAAAAAGAGGAATGAATGCAGAGGGAGATTGATTGTGAAAAGAGATTTTTGCTGAGAGAGGATTGCTGAGAGAGGAGGACGATGGCTGTGGGTAAGTGAGTTAGTTGTTGCTGAGGGAGCTGATTGATTATGTCTGTGTGTCAATAGGACACACTGTTTTGATTATTGAAATTGTTTGTTATCCTGTTTCATTTGTTCCCAGGGGGGGAAGGGGAAGGCACCTAGGGAGTGCTTAGGCAAGAGGCCCGCGGGCATACATAGTAGTATAATCACTGTCTAGGCACACTAGGTAAGACCTGGGCGGACCACTCCCTGTATTTTGGTTAGAGAACCAGGTGGTGCTAAGTTAGGTACGTAGTAGGTAAGCAGGTTAGATAGGAGAGGGGAGCTTTGACATTTACTTTCTTTGCTTTGGTTCCGTCCAGCCCCTTTTCCCCATATTAACGTGTAAGGAATAAAATCCTAGTAAACGGTCAATTCTGCCTTTTGGTGTCCTTTCTCACACCTACAGTCCATACCTCTTTCACTTCACTGGGAGTTGAGTTGTAGCAGGGTGTTGCATTCCCTCTTCAGAGGCGTGCGTACCATTGTTCTCTACAATATTATAACATTCATACACCTGTACTTGACACTGTTGATGAAATAATAACGATCATTTGCTGTGACCATTACTAGTTGAGACTGCACTGCACTTGGTTGTATGTGTTCCATATTTGGTGTTGTGAGGTTAAATTCTCAGTAAATCATCTAACTTTTCAACCATATATGGGTGACATTGGGTTTAGACCATTGGGTTTAGACTATTGTTTTCTGACAATGTTTTATTGATTAGAAGATAGCCCTATTTGGTAAAATACCAAGTCCATATTATGGCAAGAACGGCTCAAATAAGCAAAGAGAAACAACAGTCCATTTCTTTATGACATGAAGGTCAGTCAATACGGAATATTTCAAGTGTAGTTGCAAAAACAATCGAGCGCTATGATGAAACTGGCTCTCATGAGGACCACCCCAGCAATGGAAGACCTAGAGTTACCTCTGCTGCAGAGGATAAGTTCATTAGAGTTACCAGCCTCAGATATTGCTGCCCAAATAAATGCTTCAGAGTTCAAGTAACTGACACGTCTCAACATCAACTGTTCAGAGGAGACTGTGTGAATCAGGCCTTTATAGTTGAATTGCTGCAAAGAAACCACTATTAAAAGGACACCAATAATAAGAGACTTACTTGGGCCATGAAACACAATCCATTTGTCCCTTGGTCTGGAGCCCAAATTTGAGATTTTTGGTTCCAACTGCCATGTCTTTGTGAGATGGGTGAACAGATGATCTCTGCATGTGTATTTCCTACCATAAAGTATGGAGGAGGAGGAGGTGTTATGGTGTGGGGAAGCTTTGCTGTTGACACTGTCTGTGATTTATTTAGAATTCACACTTAACCAGCATGGCTACAACAGCATTCTTCAGCTATACGTCATCCCATCTGGTTTGGGCTTCGTGGGACTATCATTTGTTTTAATAAATTATTATAAAAAAATAAAAACTATTTGTTACTTTTACACCTTTTTCATGGTATCCAATTGGTAGTTACAGTCTTGTCTCATCGCTGCAACTCCCGTACGATTCGGGAGAGGCGAAGGTCGAGAGCCGTGCGTCCTTCAAAACACAAGCCAGCCAAGCCGCACTGCTTCTTGACACAATGCCTTCTTAACCCGGAAGCCAGGCGCACCAATGGGTCGGAGGAAACACCATACACCTGGCAACCCTGTCAGTGTGCATTGCGCCCAGCTCGCCACAGGAGTCACTAGAGCTCGATGGGACAAGAACATCCCTGCCGGCCAAACCCTCCCCTAACCCGGACGACGCTGGGCCAATTGTGTGCCTGCCTCATGGGTCTCCCGGCTGCGACGGGGCCTGGACTCCAACCAGGATCTCTAACTGCACAACTTGCCTTAGACCACTGCGCCACTCAGGAGAATGTATTTTGTTTTTCAACAGGACAATGAACCAACACACCTCCAGACGGTGTAAGGGCTATTTTACCAAGAAGGAGAGTGACGGAGTGCTGCATTAGATAACCTGGCCTCCACAATCCCCCGACCTCAACCAAATTGAGATGTTTTGAGATGAGTAGGACCGCAGAGTAAAGGAAAAACAGCCAACAAGTGCTCAGCATATGTGTGAACTCCTTCAAGACTGTTGGAAAAGCATTCCAGGTGAAGTTGGTTAAGAGAATGCCAAGAGTGTGCAAAGCTATCAAGGCAAAGGGTGGCTATTTGAAGAATATCAAATATATGATGTTTTGATATGTTTCACACTTTTTTGGTTACTACATGATTCCATTTGTGTTATTTCATAGTTTTGATGTCTTCACTGTTATTCAACAATGTAGAAAATAGCATTTTCTTCTTTGACGCACCTTATGTCTAAACTTCTTTACAGTGAAATGATCTTGATTGGTGATCTCAACTGGTGTTGGTTAAAGCCGGTGTCTGATGATTCAAAAATGTTTTGTAATTCTATGAATCTTACTCAGTTGATTAACTCACACACTCGCCCAAATCTTAAATGCTCAGATAATATCAAATCAATCAGGGTAGATTTAACAAATGTTCCACATAAATATTCTGCGGTTGTTGTTTTTTGTAATGATTTAAGTGACCATTGTGCTGTTGATGTTAGAAATACTAAGGTTCCTAAGACAAACTCACGTTTTATTCGTAAGAGAAATTTGAAGTGTTTTAATGAGCAGGCTTTCTTTCATGATTTGTTTTATTTTGACTGGAGCAAGATTGAGCTTATCCCTGATGTGGAAACTGCCTGGATATTCTTTCATGATGGTTTTTTCCAAATAGTAAACAAACATGCCCCGTTCCGCAGGTTCAGGGTTAAAGGGCGGGATAATCCATGGTTTTCTTCTGAGCTGTCTTGTATTATTCACGACCGTAATCTAGCCTGGGCTAAAGCAAGGAAATCATGTTCTGTTGCTGATTGGCTTATTTTTAGGCAGTTACGAAACAAGTGTTCTTTTCTTCTCAGGAAGGCCAAGTCTGAATATTTTATGTCTGTTACCACTGATAACCTGAATGACCCTAGAAAGTTTTGGAAGGCTATTAAGTCTAGGTCTGATAACAGTAATGTTAATGAATTACCGTCATGTGTTTTGAAGGACTCTCTTGCTGTATATGACAAAACAAATGCTGAATTGTTTCAATGAGCACTTTGTATCATCTGGTAGGCTGTTTGATTCAGTGTCCTCTGTCTCTGTACAACCCTGTGTGGATGAACCAGTGAGAGCTGGTCAAACTTTTAGCTTTTTGCCATTCTCAGTGCAGGTGGTACATAAAGCCCAGAAATTCTTAGATCAGAGAAAGCCTGCAGGTCCTGATCTTTTGGATCCCTGCTTTTTAAATCTGGCAGCTGATTTCATAGCTGAACCACTTACATATCTGTTCAATCTAACCCTGGAATGTAATGAAATTCTGGAAATCAGCATTTGTACTTCCACTTTTAAAAACTATTTTAAATAATTATAGGCCAATCTCAAAGCTGTCACCCCTGGTGAAAATACTTGAAACCCTTGTGAGTGAACAGCTAAAAGAGTTTTAATTTACTAACTCTATTTTATCAATGTACCAAATCGGGCTTCGGGAAGAAGCATAGCACAATTACTGCAGCCATGAAGGTTTTAAATGATATCACTGAAGCCCTTGACAAAAAACAGCACCGTGTCTCACTTTTTATTGATCTCTCTTAGTATAGCATGATAAACTGTATCAAAAGCCTAAGGCAGAGCTTGTCGAGTGTAGGTCTTTCAGAGCATGCAGTTGCATGGTTTGCTAACTATCTGTCTGATAGAACTCAGTGCACTCAATTTATTGGGCTTAAGTCTGTTAAATTGTTTGTCTTTAATGGTGTGCCCCAAGGCTCTGGACTTGGTCCTCTCTTATTCACTATTTATATAAATGATTTAGACAAAAATGTCCAAAATGCACAACTTCATTTTTATGCTGATGATACTGTTATTTACTGTTGTGCCTCGTCTCTTACAAAAGCTTTCCAGAACTTGCAAATGGCTTTTTAATACTGTTCAACATACACACAGTGTCAATTGAAGCTTATCCTCAATACTGACAAAACTAAACTAATGGTGTTTTCTAAAGCAAGAAATAGACCTCTGAACCTTTCACCTATTAATACCTTTCAGGGCAAGGAGATTGAGGTTGTAACCTCATATAAATATCTTGGAATTTGAATTGATGACGGCCTCTTTTAAATTGCATATTCAACAACTTACAAAAAAATTGAGGCTGAAATTGGGATTTTATTTTAGGAATAAGGCCTGTTTTTCTTCTGAAAAAAAGATTTTAAACCTCAATGAGCCCCTCCTGGTTAAATAAATAAAATAAAGAAAAACCCTTGAATGAGTAGGTGTTCTAATAGCAATAAGGCACCTCTGATGTTTGTGTTATATGGCCAATATACCACCCCGCCATGGGCCTTATTGCTTAAATAACCCATATCTCTTTTATAACACGATATTATCATTGACTATATGAAAGTGCATGTATGAATGAGTCTGATTTACCGTTTTCAATGGCTGGTTCACCTTCTGAAGCCAGATGAGTTACCCAAAGCATGCTGCGCACCCACCAAGCTCAGTCCCATCTCTGTACTCTTCTACGCTGACAACAACAACGTGATCCTAAAGAAGCATCTCAACATGGTGGTCAAGACCTGTGATGCCTGTGACACCAGTGGTAGCCCATCTATCTATTCTACCTAATTTAATCAACTTAATTGCCATTGTTCCAAAAAATACAAACAGGGTAAAATAACTTGTAACCAGCAGTTGATAGCAATAATCTGTCAATATGCTGATAAATAGTATGTATCTAATATATTGATTTTGAGTCAGAGTGGTATATGTCAGAGCAGCTCATAGATTACTGCACCTGTACATAACCCATCTACAATTTAGCCCAAACAACTACCTCTTTACCTACTGTATTTATTTATTAATTTATTTTGCTCCTTTGCACCCCATTATTTCTGTCTCTACTTTGCACTTTCTTCCAATGCAAACCAACCATTCCAGTGTTTTTTTTAGTTTTTATTTTACTTGCTGTGTTGTACTCACTTCGCTCCATGGCCTTTTTATATTTTTATTTATTTATACATATATGTTTGCCTCACCTCCCTTATCTCACCTCACTTGCTCACATTGTATATAGACTTATTTTTTTTTCTCACTGTATTATTGACTATATGTTTGTTTTTACTCCATGTGTAACTATGTGTTGTATGTGTCAAACTGCTTTGCTTTATCTTGGCCAGGTCGCAATTGTAAATGAGAACGTGTTCTCAATTTGCCTACCTGGTTAAATAAAGGTTAAATAAAATAAATAAATATGAACAACACCCATTGGACCTAGAACCATACTTCACTTTTGATTAATAACTAAACTATT
>NW_026602846.1:0-10428 GCF_029448725.1 Salvelinus fontinalis
TGGTAGTGGGGTGGTAGATGTCTAGTCTCCTTTATGGCTCTAATCTGATAGTGGTAGTGGGGTTTTAGATGTCTATTCTCCTTTATGGCTCTAATCTGATAGTGGTAGTGGGGTTTTAGATGTCTATTCTCCTTTATGGCTCTAATCTGATAGTGGTAGTGGGTCGATAGATGTCTAGTATCCTTTATGGCTCTAATCTGATAGTGGTAGTGGGGTGGTAGATGTCTAGTCTCCCTTATGGCTCTAATCTGATAGTGGTAGTAGGCTGATAGATGTCTAGTCTACTTTATGGCTCTAATCTGATAGTGGTAGTGGGGTGGTAGATGTCTAGTCTCCTTTATGGCTCTAATCTGATAGTGGTAGATGTCTAGTCTCCTTTATGGCTCTAATCTGATAGTGGTAGGGGGGTTGTAGATGTCTAGTCTCCTTTATGGCTCTAATCTGATAGTGGTAGTGGGGTTTTAGATGTCTATTCTCCTTTATGGCTCTAATCTGATAGTGGTAGTGGGGTGGTAGATGTCTAGTCTCATTTATGGCTCTAATCTGATAGTGGTAGGGGGGTTGTAGATGTCTAGTCTCCTTTATGGCTCTAATCTGATAGTGGTAGTGTGGTTTTAGATGTCTATTATCCTTTATGGCTCTAATCTGATAGTGGTAGTGGGGTTTTAGATGTCTAGTCTCCTTTATGGCTCTAATCTGATAGTGGTAGTGGGGTTTTAGATGTCTATTCTCCTTTATGGCTCTAATCTGATAGGGGTAGTGGGGTGATAGATGTCTAGTCTCCTTTATGGCTCTAATCTGATAGTGGTAGTGGGGTTTTAGATGTCTATTCTCCTTTATGGCTCTAATCTGATAGTGGTATTGGGGTGGTAGATGTCTAGTCTCATTTATGGCTCTAATCTGATAGTGGTAGGGGGGTTGTAGATGTCTAGTCTCCTTTATGGCTCTAATCTGATAGTGGTAGTGTGGTTTTAGATGTCTATTATCCTTTATGGCTCTAATCTGATAGTGGTAGTGTGGTGATAGATGTCTAGTCTCCTTTATGGCTCTAATCTGATAGTGGCAGTGAGTTGATATATATCTAGTCTCCTTTATGGCTCTAATCTGATAGTGTTAGTGGGGTGGTAGATGTCTAGTCTCCTTTATGGCTCTAATCTGATAGTGGTAGTGGGGTGGTAGATGTCTAGTCTCCTTTATGGCTCTAATCTGATAGTGGTAGTGGGGTGGTAGATGTCTAGTCTCCCTTATGGCTCTAATCTGATAGTGGTAGTGGGGTGATAGATGTCTAGTCTACTTTATGGCTCTAATCTGATAGTGGTAGTGGGGTGGTAGATGTCTAGTCTCCTTTATGGCTCTAATCTGATAGTGGTAGATGTCTAGTCTCCTTTATGGCTCTAATCTGATAGTGGTAGGGGGGTTGTAGATGTCTAGTCTCCTTTATGGCTCTAATCTGATAGTGGTAGTGGGGTTTTAGATGTCTATTCTCCTTTATGGCTCTAATCTGATAGTGGTAGTGGGGTGGTAGATGTCTAGTCTCCTTTATGGCTCTAATCTGATAGTGGTAGATGTCTAGTCTCCTTTATGGCTCTAATCTGATAGTGGTAGGGGGGTTGTAGATATCTAGTCTCCTTTATGGCTCTAATCTGATAGTGGTAGTGGGGTTTTAGATGTCTATTCTCCTTTATGGCTCTAATCTGATAGTGGTAGTGGGGTGATAGATGTCTAGTCTCCTTTATGGCTCTAATCTGATAGTGGTAGTGGGGTTTTAGATGTCTATTCTCCTTTATGGCTCTAATCTGATAGTGGTAGTGGGGTGATAGATGTCTAGTCTCCTTAATGGCTCTAATCTGATAGTGGTATTGGGGTGGTAGATGTCTAGTCTCATTTATGGCTCTAATCTGATAGTGGTAGATGTCTAGTCTCCTTTATGGCTCTAATCTGATAGTGGTAGTGGGGTGGTAGATGTCTAGTCTCCTTTATGGCTCTAATCTGATAGTGGTAGTGGGGTGGTCGATGTCTAGTCTCCTTTATGGCTCTCATCTGATAGTGGTAGTGGGGTGGTAGATGTCTAGTCTCCCTTATGGCTCTAATCTGATAGTGGTAGTAGGCTGATAGATGTCTAGTCTACTTTATGGCTCTAATCTGATAGTGGTAGTGGGGTGGTAGATGTCTAGTCTCCTTTATGGCTCTAATCTGATAGTGGTAGATGTCTAGTCTCCTTTATGGCTCTAATCTGATAGTGGTAGGGGGGTTGTAGATGTCTAGTCTCCTTTATGACTCTAATCTGATAGTGGTAGTGGGGTTTTAGATGTCTATTCTCCTTTATGGCTCTAATCTGATAGTGGTAGTGGGGTGGTAGATGTCTAGTCTCATTTATGGCTCTAATCTGATAGTGGTAGGGGGGTTGTAGATGTCTAGTCTCCTTTATGGCTCTAATCTGATAGTGGTAGTGTGGTTTTAGATGTCTATTATCCTTTATGGCTCTAATCTGATAGTGGTAGTGGGGTTTTAGATGTCTAGTCTCCTTTATGGCTCTAATCTGATAGTGGTAGTGGGGTTTTAGATGTCTATTCTCCTTTATGGCTCTAATCTGATAGGGGTAGTGGGGTGATAGATGTCTAGTCTCCTTTATGGCTCTAATCTGATAGTCGTAGTGTGGTTTTAGATGTCTATTATCCTTTATGGCTCTAATCTGATAGTGGTAGTGTGGTGATAGATGTCTAGTCTCCTTTATGGCTCTAATCTGATAGTGGCAGTGAGTTGATATATATCTAGTCTCCTTTATGGCTCTAATCTGATAGTGTTAGTGGGGTGGTAGATGTCTAGTCTCCTTTATGGCTCTAATCTGATAGTGGTAGTGGGGTGGTAGATGTCTAGTCTCCTTTATGGCTCTAATCTGATAGTGGTAGTGGGGTGGTAGATGTCTAGTCTCCCTTATGGCTCTAATCTGATAGTGGTAGTGGGGTGATAGATGTCTAGTCTACTTTATGGCTCTAATCTGATAGTGGTAGTGGGGTGGTAGATGTCTAGTCTCCTTTATGGCTCTAATCTGATAGTGGTAGATGTCTAGTCTCCTTTATGGCTCTAATCTGATAGTGGTAGGGGGGTTGTAGATGTCTAGTCTCCTTTTTGGCTCTAATCTGATAGTGGTAGTGGGGTTTTAGATGTCTATTCTCCTTTATGGCTCTAATCTGATAGTGGTAGTGGGGTGGTAGATGTCTAGTCTCCTTTATGGCTCTAATCTGATTGTGGTAGATGTCTAGTCTCCTTTATGGCTCTAATCTGATAGTGGTAGGGGGGTTGTAGATATCTAGTCTCCTTTATGGCTCTAATCTGATAGTGGTAGTGGGGTTTTAGATGTCTATTCTCCTTTATGGCTCTAATCTGATAGTGGTAGTGGGGTGATAGATGTCTAGTCTCCTTTATGGCTCTAATCTGATAGTGGTAGTGGGGTTTTAGATGTCTATTCTCCTTTATGGCTCTAATCTGATAGTGGTATTGGGGTGGTAGATGTCTAGTCTCATTTATGGCTCTAATCTGATAGTGGTAGATGTCTAGTCTCCTTTATGGCTCTAATCTGATAGTGGTAGTGGGGTGGTAGATGTCTAGTCTCCTTTATGGCTCTAATCTGATAGTGGTAGTGGGGTGGTCGATGTCTAGTCTCCTTTATGGCTCTCATCTGATAGTAGTAGTGGGGTGGTAGATGTCTAGTCTCCCGTATGGCTCTAATCTGGTAATGGTAGTGGGGTGGTAGATGTCTAGTCTCCCTTATGGCTCTAATCTGATAGTGGTAGTGGGGTGGTAGATGTCTAGTCTCCTATATGGCTCTAATCTGATAGTGGTAGATGTCTAGTCTCCTTTATGGCTCTAATCTGATAGTGGTAGGGGGGTGGTAGATGTCTAGTCTCCTTTATGGCTCTAATCTGATAGTGGTAGATGTCTAGTCTCCTTTATGGCTCTAATCTGATAGTGGTAGGGGGGTTGTAGATGTCTAGTCTCCTTTATGGCTCTAATCTGATAGTGGTAGTGGGGTTTTAGATGTCTATTCTCCTTTATGGCTCTAATCTGATAGTGGTAGATGTCTAGTCTCATTTATGGCTCTAATCTGATAGTGGTAGGGGGGTTGTAGATGTCTAGTCTCCTTTATGGCTCTAATCTGATAGTGGTTGTGTGGTTTTAGATGTCTATTATCCTTTATGGCTCTAATCTGATAGTGGTAGTGGGGTTTTAGATGTCTAGTCTCCTTTATGGCTCTAATCTGATAGTGGTAGTGGGGTTTTAGATGTCTATTCTCCTTTATGGCTCTAATCTGATAGGGGTAGTGGGGTGATAGATGTCTAGTCTCCTTTATGGCTCTAATCTGATAGTGGTAGTGGGGTTTTAGATTTCTATTCTCCTTTATGGCTCTAATCTGATAGTGGTATTGGGGTGGTAGATGTCTAGTCTCATTTATGGCTCTAATCTGATAGTGGTAGGGGGGTTGTAGATGTCTAGTCTCCTTTATGGCTCTAATCTGATAGTGGTAGTGTGGTTTTAGATGTCTATTATCCTTTATGGCTCTAATCTGATAGTGGTAGTGTGGTGATAGATGTCTAGTCTCCTTTATGGCTCTAATCTGATAGTGGTAGTGTGGTTTTAGATGTCTATTATCCTTTATGGCTCTAATCTGATAGTGGTAGTGGGGTTTTAGATGTCTAGTCTCCTTTATGGCTCTAATCTGATAGTGGTAGTGGGGTTTTAGATGTCTATTCTCCTTTATGGCTCTAATCTGATAGGGGTAGTGGGGTGATAGATGTCTAGTCTCCTTTATGGCTCTAATCTGGTAGTGGGGTTTTAGATTTCTATTCTCCTTTATGGCTCTAATCTGATAGTGGTATTGGGGTGGTAGATGTCTAGTCTCATTTATGGCTCTAATCTGATAGTGGTAGGGGGGTTGTAGATGTCTAGTCTCCTTTATGGCTCTAATCTGATAGTGGTAGTGTTGTTTTAGATGTCTATTATCCTTTATGGCTCTAATCTGATAGTGGTAGTGTGGTGATAGATGTCTAGTCTCCTTTATGGCTCTAATCTGATAGTGGCAGTGAGTTGATATATATCTAGTCTCCTTTATGGCTCTAATCTGATAGTGTTAGTGGGGTGGTAGATGTCTAGTCTCCTTTATGGCTCTAATCTGATAGTGGTAGTGTGGTGGTAGATGTCTAGTCTCCTTTATGGCTCTAATCTGATAGTGGTAGTGGGGTGGTAGATGTCTAGTCTCCCTTATGGCTCTAATCTGATAGTGGTAGTGGGGTGATAGATGTCTAGTCTACTTTATGGCTCTAATCTGATAGTGGTAGTGGGGTGGTAGATGTCTAGTCTCCTTTATGGCTCTAATCTGATAGTGGTAGATGTCTAGTCTCCTTTATGGCTCTAATCTGATAGTGGTAGGGGGGTTGTAGATGTCTAGTCTCCTTTATGGCTCTAATCTGATAGTGGTAGTGGGGTTTTAGATGTCTATTCTCCTTTATGGCTCTAATCTGATAGTGGTAGTGGGGTGGTAGATGTCTAGTCTCCTTTATGGCTCTAATCTGATAGTGGTAGATGTCTAGTCTCCTTTATGGCTCTAATCTGATAGTGGTAGGGGGGTTGTAGATATCTAGTCTCCTTTATGGCTCTAATCTGATAGTGGTAGTGGGGTTTTAGATGTCTATTCTCCTTTATGGCTCTAATCTGATAGTGGTAGTGGGGTGATAGATGTCTAGTCTCCTTTATGGCTCTAATCTGATAGTGGTAGTGGGGTTTTAGATGTCTATTCTCCTTTATGGCTCTAATCTGATAGTGGTATTGGGGTGGTAGATGTCTAGTCTCATTTATGGCTCTAATCTGATAGTGGTAGATGTCTAGTCTCCTTTATGGCTCTAATCTGATAGTGGTAGGGGGGTGGTAGATGTCTAGTCTCCTTTATGGCTCTAATCTGATAGTGGTAGATGTCTAGTCTCCTTTATGGCTCTAATCTGATAGTGGTAGGGGGGTTGTAGATGTCTAGTCTCCTTTATGGCTCTAATCTGATAGTGGTAGTGGGGTTTTAGATGTCTATTCTCCTTTATGGCTCTAATCTGATAGTGGTAGTGGGGTGGTAGATGTCTAGTCTCATTTATGGCTCTAATCTGATAGTGGTAGGGGGGTTGTAGATGTCTAGTCTCCTTTATGGCTCTAATCTGATAGTGGTAGTGTGGTTTTAGATGTCTATTATCCTTTATGGCTCTAATCTGATAGTGGTAGTGGGGTTTTAGATGTCTAGTCTCCTTTATGGCTCTAATCTGATAGTGGTAGTGGGGTTTTAGATGTCTATTCTCCTTTATGGCTCTAATCTGATAGGGGTAGTGGGGTGATAGATGTCTAGTCTCCTTTATGGCTCTAATCTGATAGTGGTAGTGGGGTTTTAGATTTCTATTCTCCTTTATGGCTCTAATCTGATAGTGGTATTGGGGTGGTAGATGTCTAGTCTCATTTATGGCTCTAATCTGATAGTGGTAGGGGGGTTGTAGATGTCTAGTCTCCTTTATGGCTCTAATCTGATAGTGGTAGTGTGGTTTTAGATGTCTATTATCCTTTATGGCTCTAATCTGATAGTGGTAGTGTGGTGATAGATGTCTAGTCTCCTTTATGGCTCTAATCTGATAGTGGTAGTGTGGTTTTAGATGTCTATTATCCTTTATGGCTCTAATCTGATAGTGGTAGTGGGGTTTTAGATGTCTAGTCTCCTTTATGGCTCTAATCTGATAGTGGTAGTGGGGTTTTAGATGTCTATTCTCCTTTATGGCTCTAATCTGATAGGGGTAGTGGGGTGATAGATGTCTAGTCTCCTTTATGGCTCTAATCTGATAGTGGTAGTGGGGTTTTAGATTTCTATTCTCCTTTATGGCTCTAATCTGATAGTGGTATTGGGGTGGTAGATGTCTAGTCTCATTTATGGCTCTAATCTGATAGTGGTAGGGGGGTTGTAGATGTCTAGTCTCCTTTATGGCTCTAATCTGATAGTGGTAGTGTTGTTTTAGATGTCTATTATCCTTTATGGCTCTAATCTGATAGTGGTAGTGTGGTGATAGATGTCTAGTCTCCTTTATGGCTCTAATCTGATAGTGGCAGTGAGTTGATATATATCTAGTCTCCTTTATGGCTCTAATCTGATAGTGTTAGTGGGGTGGTAGATGTCTAGTCTCCTTTATGGCTCTAATCTGATAGTGGTAGTGTGGTGGTAGATGTCTAGTCTCCTTTATGGCTCTAATCTGATAGTGGTAGTGGGGTGGTAGATGTCTAGTCTCCCTTATGGCTCTAATCTGATAGTGGTAGTGGGGTGATAGATGTCTAGTCTACTTTATGGCTCTAATCTGATAGTGGTAGTGGGGTGGTAGATGTCTAGTCTCCTTTATGGCTCTAATCTGATAGTGGTAGATGTCTAGTCTCCTTTATGGCTCTAATCTGATAGTGGTAGGGGGGTTGTAGATGTCTAGTCTCCTTTATGGCTCTAATCTGATAGTGGTAGTGGGGTTTTAGATGTCTATTCTCCTTTATGGCTCTAATCTGATAGTGGTAGTGGGGTGGTAGATGTCTAGTCTCCTTTATGGCTCTAATCTGATAGTGGTAGATGTCTAGTCTCCTTTATGGCTCTAATCTGATAGTGGTAGGGGGGTTGTAGATATCTAGTCTCCTTTATGGCTCTAATCTGATAGTGGTAGTGGGGTTTTAGATGTCTATTCTCCTTTATGGCTCTAATCTGATAGTGGTAGTGGGGTGATAGATGTCTAGTCTCCTTTATGGCTCTAATCTGATAGTGGTAGTGGGGTTTTAGATGTCTATTCTCCTTTATGGCTCTAATCTGATAGTGGTATTGGGGTGGTAGATGTCTAGTCTCATTTATGGCTCTAATCTGATAGTGGTAGATGTCTAGTCTCCTTTATGGCTCTAATCTGATAGTGGTAGTGGGGTGGTAGATGTCTAGTCTCCTTTATGGCTCTAATCTGATAGTGGTAGTGGGGTGGTCGATGTCTAGTCTCCTTTATGGCTCTCATCTGATAGTGGTAGTGGGGTGGTAGATGTCTAGTCTCCCTTATGGTTCTAATCTGATAGTGGTAGTAGGCTGATAGATGTCTAGTCTACTTTATGGCTCTAATCTGATAGTGGTAGTGGGGTGGTAGATGTCTAGTCTCCTTTATGGCTCTAATCTGATAGTGGTAGATGTCTAGTCTCCTTTATGGCTCTAATCTGATAGTGGTAGGGGGGTTGTAGATGTCTAGTCTCCTTTATGGCTCTAATCTGATAGTGGTAGTGGGGTTTTAGATGTCTATTCTCCTTTATGGCTCTAATCTGATAGTGGTAGTGGGGTGGTAGATGTCTAGTCTCATTTATGGCTCTAATCTGATAGTGGTAGGGGGGTTGTAGATGTCTAGTCTCCTTTATGGCTCTAATCTGATAGTGGTAGTGTGGTTTTAGATGTCTATTATCCTTTATGGCTCTAATCTGATAGTGGTAGTGGGGTTTTAGATGTCTAGTCTCCTTTATGGCTCTAATCTGATAGTGGTAGTGGGGTTTTAGATGTCTATTCTCCTTTATGGCTCTAATCTGATAGTGGTATTGGGGTGGTAGATGTCTAGTCTCATTTATGGCTCTAATCTGATAGTGGTAGGGGGGTTGTAGATGTCTAGTCTCCTTTATGGCTCTAATCTGATAGTGGCAGTGAGTTGATATATATCTAGTCTCCTTTATGGCTCTAATCTGATAGTGTTAGTGGGGTGGTAGATGTCTAGTCTCCTTTATGGCTCTAATCTGATAGTGGTAGTGGGGTGGTAGATGTCTAGTCTCCTTTATGGCTCTAATCTGATAGTGGTAGTGGGGTGGTAGATGTCTAGTCTCCCTTATGGCTCTAATCTGATAGTGGTAGTGGGGTGATAGATGTCTAGTCTACTTTATGGCTCTAATCTGATAGTGGTAGTGGGGTGGTAGATGTCTAGTCTCCTTTATGGCTCTAATCTGATAGTGGTAGATGTCTAGTCTCCTTTATGGCTCTAATCTGATAGTGGTAGGGGGGTTGTAGATGTCTAGTCTCCTTTATGGCTCTAATCTGATAGTGGTAGTGGGGTTTTAGATGTCTATTCTCCTTTATGGCTCTAATCTGATAGTGGTAGTGGGGTGGTAGATGTCTAGTCTCCTTTATGGCTCTAATCTGATAGTGGTAGATGTCTAGTCTCCTTTATGGCTCTAATCTGATAGTGGTAGGGGGGTTGTAGATATCTAGTCTCCTTTATGGCTCTAATCTGATAGTGGTAGTGGGGTTTTAGATGTCTATTCTCCTTTATGGCTCTAATCTGATAGTGGTAGTGGGGTGATAGATGTCTAGTCTCCTTTATGGCTCTAATCTGATAGTGGTAGTGGGGTTTTAGATGTCTATTCTCCTTTATGGCTCTAATCTGATAGTGGTATTGGGGTGGTAGATGTCTAGTCTCATTTATGGCTCTAATCTGATAGTGGTAGATGTCTAGTCTCCTTTATGGCTCTAATCTGATAGTGGTAGTGGGGTGGTAGATGTCTAGTCTCCTTTATGGCTCTAATCTGATAGTGGTAGTGGGGTGGTCGATGTCTAGTCTCCTTTATGGCTCTCATCTGATAGTAGTAGTGGGGTGGTAGATGTCTAGTCTCCCGTATGGCTCTAATCTGGTAATGGTAGTGGGGTGGTAGATGTCTAGTCTCCCTTATGGCTCTAATCTGATAGTGGTAGTGGGGTGGTAGATGTCTAGTCTCCTATATGGCTCTAATCTGATAGTGGTAGATGTCTAGTCTCCTTTATGGCTCTAATCTGATAGTGGTAGGGGGGTTTTAGATGTCTATTCTCCTTTATGGCTCTTATCTGATAGTGGTAGTGGGGTTTTAGATGTCTATTCTCCTTTATGGCTCTAATCTGATAGTGGTAGTGGGGTGATAGATGTCTAGTATCCTTTATGGCTCTAATCTGATAGTGGTAGTGGGGTGGTAGATGTCTAGTCTCCCTTATGGCTCTAATCTGATAGTGGTAGTAGGCTGATAATGTCTAGTCTACTTTATGGCTCTAATCTGATAGTGGTAGTGGGGTGGTAGATGTCTAGTCTCCTTTATGGCTCTAATCTGATAGTGGTAGTGGGGTGGCAGATGTCTAGTCTCCTTTATGGCTCTAATCTGATAGTGGTAGTGGGGTGGTAGATGTCTAGTCTCCCTTATGGCTCTAATCTGATAGTGGTAGTGGGGTGATAGATGTCTATTCTCCTTTATGGCTCTTATCTGATAGTGGTAGTGGGGTTTTAGATGTCTATTCTCCTTTATGGCTCTAATCTGATAGTGGTAGTGTGGTTTTAGATGTCTATTATCCTTTATGGCTCTAATCTGATAGTGGTAGTGTGGTGATAGATGTCTAGTCTC
>NW_026602847.1:0-10423 GCF_029448725.1 Salvelinus fontinalis
ACTATTCCCACTCTATTCCCACTCTATTCCCACACTATTCCCACACTATTCCCACCCTATTCCCACTCTATTCCCACTCTATTCCCACCCTATTCCCACTCTATTCCCACCCTATTCCCACTCTATTCCCACGCTATTCCCACGCTATTCCCACCCTATTCCCACCCTATTCCCACCCTATTCCCACCCTATTCCCACCCTATTCCCACTCTATTCCCATCCTATTCCCATCCTATTCCCATCCTATTCCCACCCTATTCCCACTCTATTCCCACTCTATTCCCATCCTATTCCCACTCTATTCCCACACTATTCCCACTCTATTCCCACTCTATTCAGAGAGAAGCAGAGAGAAGCAGCCGAGAGAAGCAGCCGTTTTGTGTCTCTCCTGTGCAGAGAGAAGCAGCCATTTTGTGTCTCTCTGGTGCAGAGAGAAGCAGCCATTGTGTGTCTCTCTGATGCAGAGAGAAGCAGCCATTTTGTGTCTCTCCTGTGCAGAGAGAAGCAGCCATTGTGTGTCTCTCTGGTGCAGAGAGAAGAAGCCATTGTGTGTCTCTCTGGTGCAGAGAGAAGCAGCCGTTTTGTGTCTCTCCTGTGCAGAGAGAAGCAGCCATTGTGTGTCTCTCCTGTGCAGAGAGAAGCAGCCATTGTGTGTCTCTCCTGTGCAGAGAGAAGCAGCCATTATGTGTCTCTCCTGTGCAGAGAGAAGCATCCATTGTGTGTCTCTCTGATGCAGAGAGAAGCAGCCATTGTGTGTCTCTCCTGTGCAGAGAGAAGCAGCCATTTTGTGTCTCTCCTGTGCAGAGAGAAGCAGCCATTGTGTGTCTCTCTGGTACTCTCTGGTACAGCCTTCGGCAAATCAGACCATGACTCTATACTCATGCTTCCTGTCTACAAGCTCAAACAGGAAGTACCCGTGATGCTTTCCGTTGAGAAATGTACCTCTGCGTTGAGAACGAAATGTACCTCTGCGTTGATCTACCTCTCCGTTGAGAAATGTGCATGTACCTATGCTACAAGACCGCTGACTGTAGTATGTTTAGGGACTCTGCCGATAGCATCGATGAGCTAATCACCTCCGTCACAGGCTTCAATTAGGAAATACTTTGCCGACGTGGTTCCCAAGTTGAAGGTTCACTGCTTCCCCAATCAAAAGCCCTGGATTAAGTAATCGCAGCCAACCCTGAGGCTACGGCTGAGGACCTGAAGAAGTACAAGAAGTTCAGCTAAGACCTCCGCAGAGCCGCCAAACAAGAAAATGGACAATATAAGGAACAAGGTGGACTCCTATTACACTGGCTCCGACGCTTCAACAACAACACAGAGACTTGCACGAGCCCCTCAACCATCAACAAGATCACCATGCGCAACGTCAAGCATCAGCTGGAGGGGTGTAAAACTCTGGGTTTGGCGGATGCCAGGAGAACGCTACCTGCCCGAATGCATAGTGCCAACTGTAAAGTTTGGTGGAGGAGGAATGGTCTGGGGCTGTTTTTCATGGTTCGGGCCCCTTAGTTCCAGTGAAGGGAAATCTTAACGCTACAGCATACAATGACATTCTAGACGATTCTGTGCTTCCAACTTTGTAGCAACAGTTTGGGTAAGGCCCTTTCCTGTTTCAGCATGACAATGGCCCCGTGCACAAAGCGAGGTCCATACAGAATTTTGGGGGGAAGATCAGTGTGGAAGAACTTGACTGGCCTGCACAGAGCCCTGACCTCAACCCCATCGAACACCTTTGGGATGAATTGGAACGCCGACTGCGAGCCAGGCCTAAATCGCCCAACATCAGTGCCCGACCTCACTAACGCTCTTGTGGCTGAATGGAAGCAAGTCCCCCCTGCAGCGATGTTCCAACATCTAGTGGAAAGCCTTCCCAGAAGAGTGGAGGCTGTTATAGCAGCAATGTTCCAACATCTAGTGGAAAGCCTTCCCAGAAGAGTGGAGGCTGTTATAGCAGCAATGTTCCAACATCTAGTGGAAAGCCGCCCCAGAAGAGTGGAGGCTGTTATAGCAGCAATGTTCCAACATCTAGTGGAAAGCCTTCCCAGAAGAGTGGAGGCTGTTATAGCAGCAATGTTCCAACATCTATTGGAAAGCCTTCCCAGAAGAGTGGAGGCTGTTATAGCAGCAATGTTCCAACATCTAGTGGAAAGCCTTCCCAGAAGAGTGGAGGCTGTTATAGCAGCAATGTTCCAACATCTAGTGGAAAGCCTTCCCAGAAGAGTGGAGGTTGTTACAGCAGCAATGTTCCAACATCTAGTGGAAAGCCTTCCCAGAAGAGTGAAGGCTGTTATAGCAGCAATGTTCCAACATCTAGTGGAAAGCCTTCCCAGAAGAGTGGAGGCTGTTATAGCAGCAATGTTCCAACATCTAGAGGAAAGCCTTCCCAGAAGAGTGGAGGCTGTTATAGCAGCAATGTTCCAACATCTAGTGGAAAGCCTTCCAAGAAGAGTGGAGGCTTTTATAGCAGCAATGTTCCAACATCTACTGGAAAGCCTTCCCAGAAGAGTGGAGGCTGTTATAGCAGCAATGTTCGAACATCTAGAGGAAAGCCTTCCCAGAAGATTGGAGGCTGTTATAGCAGCAATGTTCCAACATCTAGTGGAAAGCCTTCCCAGAAGAGTGGAGGCTGTTACAGCAGCAAATGGGGGGAACCAACTCCATATTAATGCCCATGATTTTGGAATGAGATGTTTGAGGTGGTCATGTGATGTAGCTTGCTGACTTTCTCCTGCTAATTTCTAGTGTTCTTTTGTTCTACTTTATTTTTTCATTTATTTGTTACAGTACTACTGCATTGTGGGTAAATAGCAAGAAAGGCATTTCACTGTCATAGTGCATATGACAACAAACCTTTTGTTTTTAAATGCCTTTCTTGCTCTTTTCCCACAATGCAGTAGTACTAAAACAAATAAATGAAAAAGTAAAGTATTTCAATGGTTATAACAGGTTAGTAGCAGCAGGAGCAGACCGGGGGGCTGCAGTCAGTCAGTCAGATGAAGGCTATTTAAATCCTTGTCCAAAGTGATTCAAATAAGTTCAGAGTTCCTCCCCTTTTCTGCTTGACTCATCGAGATACCTTCAGCCAGACTCTGGCTCACAGATAGCGGAGGATTCTGGGTAATTCCACCCGAACACATGCACGCAAGAAATTACTGCAGGCAATGTTTTCTACCACTGCTGCTTCTTCCCCCTATTCCCACTCTATTCCCACTCTATTCCCACCCTATTCCCACTCTATTCCCACTCTATTCCCACTCTATTCCCACTCTATTCCCACTCTATTCCCACTCTATTCCCACTCTATAACCACCCTATTCCCACTCTATTCCAATCATATTCCCACTCTATTCCCACTCTATTCCCACCCTATTCCCACCCTATTCCCACTCTATTCCCACTCTATTCCCACTCTATTCCCACTCTATTCCCACTCTATAACCACCCTATTCCCACTCTATTCCAATCATATTCCCACTCTATTCCCACTCTATTCCCATCCTATTCCCATTCTATAACCACTATATTCCCACTCTATTCCCATCCTATTCCCATCCTATTCCCACTCTATAACCACCCTATTCCCACTCTATTCCAACCCTATTCCCACTCTATTCCAACCCTATTCCCACCCTATTCCCACTCTATAACCACCCTATTCCCACTCTATTCCCACTCTATAACCACCCTATTCCCACTCTATTCCAATCATATTCCCACTCTATTCCCACTCTATTCCCACTCTATTCCCATCCTATTCCCACTCTATTCCCACTCTATAACCACCCTATTCCCACTCTATTCCAATCCTATTCCCACTCTATAACCACCCTATTCCCACTCTATTCCCATCCTATTCCCATCCTATTCTCATCCTATTCCCATCCTATTCTCATCCTATTCCCACTCTATTCCCACCCTATTCCCACCCTATTCCCACCCTATTCCCACTCTATTCCCACCCTATTCCCACCTATTCCCACCCTATTCCCACCCTATTCCCACTCTATTCCCACACTATTCCCACTCTATTCCCACACTATTCCCACTCTATTCCCAACCTTTTCCCACTCTATTCCAATCATATTCCCACTCTATTCCCACCCTATTCCCACACTATTCCCACTCTATTCCCACTCTATTCCCACACTATTCCCACACTATTCCCACCCTATTCCCACTCTATTCCCACCCTATTCCCACTCTATTCCCACCCTATTCCCACTCTATTCCCACGCTATTCCCACCCTATTCCCACCCTATTCCCACTCTATTCCCACCCTATTCCCACCCTATTCCCACTCTATTCCCATCCTATTCCCATCCTATTCCCATCCTATTCCCACCCTATTCCCACTCTATTCCCACCCTATTCCCACCCTATTCCCACTCTATTCCCACTCTATTCCCACTCTATTCCCACTCTATTCCCACTCTATTCCCACTCTATTCCCACTCTATTCCCACTCTATTCCCACACTATTCCCACCCTATTCCCACTCTATTCCCACTCTATTCCCACACTATTCCCACACTATTCCCACTCTATTCCCACTCTATTCCCACTCTATTCCCACACTATTCCCACACTATTCCCACCCTATTCCCACTCTATTCCCACTCTATTCCCACTCTATTCCCACTCTATTCCCACCCTATTCCCACCCTATTCCCACACTATTCCCACACTATTCCCATTCTATTCCCATTCTATTCCCACTCTATTCCCACCCTATTCCCACACTATTTCCACTCTATTCCCACCCTATTCCCACTCTATTCCCACTCTATTCCCACACTATTCCCACTCTTTTCCCACACTATTCCCACCCTATTCCCACTCTTTTCCCACACTATTCCCATTCTATTCCCAACCTTTTCCCACCCTATTCCCACTCTATTCCCACTCTATTCCCACACTATTCCCACTCTATTCCCACACTATTCCCACCCTATTCCCACTCTATTCCCACACTATTCCCACTCTATTCCCAACCTTTTCCCACTCTATTCCCACTCTATGGGAATCCCACACTATTCCCAGGGTTGTGGTCAACAGCACTTTATCAAAAAGTAGATCAATATACACACACACACACACACACACACATATTTGCATGCATACGCTCACACACCTCTACCCAAAAGTAGGCATTACATAACCCTGCCTTTAAAATATTTAAAATGCTGTTCATCTGAAAATATGGAGTTTTAATTGACATGAGGAAAATAAATCTCTGAAAAGGCCATGAGGTCTCTTTTGTTTAAAATAATGCATAATTATTTGTTACCCTGATGTTAATCCACTCACAAGCCAAGCAGGCCAACGTCTCACTGTCAGACCTAAGACCCAGCTCAAACTGCCGTGAGCCGATGGTAAACGTGTGTGTGTGTGTGTGTGTGTGTGTGTGTGTGTGTGTGTGTGTGTGTGTGTGTGTGTGTGTGTGTGTGTGTGTGTGTGTGTGTGTGTGTGTGTGTGTGTGTGTGTGTGTGTGTGGAGGAGGGGGGGGGAACAATTCATGGGAACATGAGATATGTTGTCTTCTTTCAGAAGTTGTTAGAAAATAAATTGCTTTTGAAAGTACAAATGTTTAACCTCAATTGAGCAGCGTTTTACGCCCTTGACAGTAAATTATTTCACAGCTAGCCTCTCCTTTACTGCGGTTGCTCTTTCCTACCGTTGTGTTTTCATAACCCTCACAAAATAACACGGCCCCCACATTCAGTCAACAATATTACAGTATAAACACCTGTTCTGTGTTGGAAAGCATATTTCTCTCTCTCTCTCTCCCTCCCTTCCTTTCTCTCCCTCCCTTCCTTTCTCTCTCCCTTTCTCTCTCTCTCTCATTCTAGGTGTATATGTTATATAATCTCTGTCTCCCATGAAGGAGACTGAAACAAAGACTGAAATATTGACGATTTACACAGAAACAAACATTGAGACAATCTAAGATGTAATACCAAGAACACTGTTATACGACTATAACCACAGATCACCGTAATGACACTGTTACCATATTATAACCACAGATCACACTAATGACACTGTTACCATATTATAACCACAGATCACAAATGTCCTTTCTCTCCTCTCTCACCCTTATCTATGGACATATGTCCTGTCTCTCCTCTCTCACCACCTCATCTATGGACATATGTCCTGTCTCTCCTCTCTCACCACCTCATCTATGGACATATGTCCTGTCTCTCCTCTCTCACCACCTCATCTATGGACATATGTCCTGTCTCTCCTCTCTCACCACCTCATCTATGGACATATGTCCTGTCTCTCCTCTCTCACCACCTCATCTATGGACATATGTCCTGTCTCTTCTCTCTCACCACCTTATCTATGGACATATGTCCTGTCTCTCCTCTCTCACCACCTCATCTATGGACAAATGACCTGTCTCTCCTCTCTCACCACCTTATCTATGGACATATGTCCTGTCTCTCACCACCTCATCTATGGACATATGTCCTGTCTCTCCTCTCTCACCACCTTATCTATGGACATATGTCCTGTCTCTCCTCTCTCACCACCTCATCTATGGACATATGTCCTGTCTCTCCTCTCTCATCACCTCATCTATGGACATATGTCCTGCCTCTCCTCTCTCACCACCTTATCTATGGACATATGTCCTGCCTCTCCTCTCTCACCACCTCATCTATGGACATATGTCCTGTCTCTCCTCTCTCACCACCTCATCTATGGACATATGTCCTGTCTCTTCTCTCTCACCACCTTATCTATGGACATATGTCCTGTCTCTCCTCTCTCACCACCTCGTCTATGGACAAATGACCTGTCTCTCCTCTCTCACCACCTTATCTATGGACATATGTCCTGTCTCTCACCACCTCATCTATGGACATATGTCCTGTCTCTCCTCTCTCACCACCTTATCTATGGACATATGTCCTGTCTCTCCTCTCTCACCACCTCATCTATGGACATATGTCCTGTCTCTCCTCTCTCATCACCTCATCTATGGACATATGTCCTGCCTCTCCTCTCTCACCACCTTATCTATGGACATATGTCCTGCCTCTCCTCTCTCACCACCTCATCTATGGACATATGTCCTGTCTCTCCTCTCTCATCACCTCATCTATGGACATATGTCCTGTCTCTCCTCTCTCATCACCTCATCTATGGACATATGTCCTGTCTCTCCTCTCTCACCACCTCATCTATGGACATATGTCCTGTCTCTCCTCTCTCACCACCTCATCTATGGACATATGTCCTGTCTCTCCTCTCTCATCACCTCATCTATGGACGTATGTCCTGTCTCTCCTCTCTCACCACCTCATCTATGGACATATGTCCTGTCTCTCCTCTCTCACCACCTCATCTATGGACATATGTCCTGTCTCTCCTCTCTCACCACCTCATCTATGGACATATGTCCTGTCTCTCCTCTCTCACCACCTCATCTATGGACATATGTCCTGTCTCTTCTCTCTCACCACCTTATCTATGGACATATGTCCTGTCTCTCCTCTCTCACCACCTCATCTATGGACAAATGACCTGTCTCTCCTCTCTCACCACCTTATCTATGGACATATGTCCTGTCTCTCACCACCTCATCTATGGACATATGTCCTGTCTCTCCTCTCTCACCACCTTATCTATGGACATATGTCCTGTCTCTCCTCTCTCACCACCTCATCTATGGACATATGTCCTGTCTCTCCTCTCTCATCACCTCATCTATGGACATATGTCCTGCCTCTCCTCTCTCACCACCTTATCTATGGACATATGTCCTGCCTCTCCTCTCTCACCACCTCATCTATGGACATATGTCCTGTCTCTCCTCTCTCACCACCTCATCTATGGACATATGTCCTGTCTCTTCTCTCTCACCACCTTATCTATGGACATATGTCCTGTCTCTCCTCTCTCACCACCTCGTCTATGGACAAATGACCTGTCTCTCCTCTCTCACCACCTTATCTATGGACATATGTCCTGTCTCTCACCACCTCATCTATGGACATATGTCCTGTCTCTCCTCTCTCACCACCTTATCTATGGACATATGTCCTGTCTCTCCTCTCTCACCACCTCATCTATGGACATATGTCCTGTCTCTCCTCTCTCATCACCTCATCTATGGACATATGTCCTGCCTCTCCTCTCTCACCACCTTATCTATGGACATATGTCCTGCCTCTCCTCTCTCACCACCTCATCTATGGACATATGTCCTGTCTCTCCTCTCTCATCACCTCATCTATGGACATATGTCCTGTCTCTCCTCTCTCATCACCTCATCTATGGACATATGTCCTGTCTCTCCTCTCTCACCACCTCATCTATGGACATATGTCCTGTCTCTCCTCTCTCACCACCTCATCTATGGACATATGTCCTGTCTCTCCTCTCTCATCACCTCATCTATGGACGTATGTCCTGTCTCTCCTCTCTCACCACCTCATCTATGGACATATGTCCTGTCTCTCCTCTCTCACCACCTTATCTATGGACATATGTCCTGTCTCTCCTCTCTCACCACCTCATCTATGGACAAATGACCTGTCTCTCCTCTCTCACCACCTTATCTATGGACATATGTCCTGTCTCTCACCACCTCATCTATGGACATATGTCCTGTCTCTCCTCTCTCACCACCTTATTTATGGACATATGTCCTGTCTCTCCTCTCTCACCACCTCATCTATGGACATATGTCCTGTCTCTCCTCTCTCATCACCTCATCTATGGACATATGTCCTGCCTCTCCTCTCTCACCACCTTATCTATGGACATATGTCCTGTCTCTCCTCTCTCACCACCTCATCTATGGACATATGTCCTGTCTCTCCTCTCTCACCACCTCATCTATGGACATATGTCCTGTCTCTCCTCTCTCATCACCTCATCTATGGACATATGTCCTGTCTCTCCTCTCTCATCACCGGACATATGTCCTGTCTCTCCTCTCTCACCACCTCACCACTGGACATATGTCCACGTGTGTGTGTGTGTGTGTGTGTGTGTGTGTGTGTGTGTGTGTGTGTGTGTGTGTGTGTGTGTGTGTGTGTGTGTGTGTGTGTGTGTGTGTGTGTGTGTGTGTGTGTGTGTGTGTGTGTGTGTCACGTTCCTGACCTGTTTTCTGTTGTTTCGTAGGTGTTTAGTTGGTCAGGACGTGAGCTGGGTGGGAATTCTATGTTGTGTGTCTAGTTTGTCTGTTTCTATGTCAGCCTAGTGTGGGTTCTCAATCAGAGACAGATGGTAGTCGTTGTCTCTGATTGAGACTCATATATAGGAGGCTTGTTTTGTGTTGGGATTTTGTGGGTGTTTGTTACCTGTCTCTGTGTTTGTGTTCTGCACCAGATAGGTCTGTATCGGTTTTGCACATTTGTTATTTTGTATTTTGTTTGTAGTGTTTCACTTGTTCTTGTATTAAACATGTTTAACACTAGCCGCGCTGCCCTTTGGTCCTCTCCTTCACCCCTGGAAGGAAACCTTTACAGTGTGTGTGTGTGTGTGTGTGTGTGTGTGTGTGTGTGTGTGTGTGTGTGTGTGTGTGTGTGTGTGTGTAGGAGGGGGGAGAGAAAATACAAAATTAAAATTCAAGGGGGGAACAATTCAAGGGAACATGAGATGTCTTCTTTCAGAAGTTGTTAGAAAATAAATTGCTTTTGAAAGTACAAATGTTTAACCTCAATTGAGCAGCGTTTTACGTCCTTGACAGTAAATTATTTCACAGCTAGCCTCTCCTTTACTGCGGTTGCTCTTTCCTACCGTTGTGTTTTCATAACCCTCACATAATAACACGGCCCCCACATTCAGTCAACAATATTACAGTGTAAGCACCTGTTCTGTGTTGGAAAGCATCTCTCTCTCTCATCAATTCATCACTGGGCATATATTCTGTCTCTGCTCTATCATCACGTCATCACTGGACATATGTCCTGTCTCTATGTCATCACCTCATCACTGGACATATGTCCTGTCTCTATAGCATCATCTCATCACAGGACATAAGTCCTGTCTCTCCTCTCTCACCACCTCATCACTGGACATATGTCCTGTCTCTATGTCATCACCTCATCACTGGACATATGTCCTGTCTCTCATCACCTCATCAGTGGAAATCTGTCCTGTCTCTCATCACCACAACACTGTTGATCTAACACAACCCTTACCACAACCCTTACCTAACACATGTTGGAGCTAACAGAGGTATCCCCATTCCCTTTCCCTAATCTAACAGCCCTTAATACTGTCAGTCTCTAACACATGTTTACCTGACTAGGTATCCCCATTCCCTTTCCCTAATCTAACAGCCCTTAATACTGTGAGTCTCTAACACATGTTTACCTGACTAGGTATCCCCATTCCCTTTCCCTAATCTAACAGCCCTTAATACTGTGAGTCTCTAACACATGTTTACCTGGT
>NW_026602848.1:0-10417 GCF_029448725.1 Salvelinus fontinalis
TGGTAGATGTCTAGTCTCCCTTATGGCTCTAATCTGATAGTGGTAGTGGGGTGGTAGATGTCTAGTCTCCCTTATGGCTCTAATCTGGTAGTGGTAGTGGGGTGGTAGATGTCTAGTCTCCCTTATGGCTCTAATCTGATAGTGGTAGTGGGGTGGTAGATGTCTAGTCTCCCTTATGGCTCTAATCTGATAGTGGTAGTGGGGTGGTAGATGTCTAGTCTCCCTTATGGCTCTAATTGATAGTGGTAGTGGGGTGGTAGATGTCTAGTCTCCCTTATGGCTCTAATCTGATAGTGGTAGTGGGGTGGTAGATGTCTAGTCTCCCTTATGGCTCTAATCTGATAGTGGGGTGGTAGATGTCTAGTCTCCCTTATGGCTCTAATCTGATAGTGGTAGTGGGGTGGTAGATGTCTAGTCTCCCTTATGGCTCTAATCTGATAGTGGTAGTGGGGTGGTAGATGTCTAGTCTCCCTTATGGCTCTAATCTGATAGTGGGGGGGTAGATGTCTAGTCTCCCTTGTATGGCTCTAATCTGATAGTGGTAGTGGGGTGGTAGATGTCTAGTCTCCCTTGTGGCTCTAATCTGATAGTGGTAGTGGGGTGGTAGATGTCTAGTCTCCCTTATGGCTCTAATCTGATAGTGGTAGTGGGGTGGTAGATGTCTAGTCTCCCTTATGGCTCTAATTTGATAGTGGTAGTGGGGTGGTAGATGTCTAGTCTCCCTTATGGCTCTAATCTGATAGTGGTAGTGGGGTGGTAGATGTCTAGTCTCCCTTATGGCTCTAATTTGATAGTGGTAGTGGGGTGGTAGATGTCTAGTCTCCCTTATGGCTCTAATCTGATATGGGGTGGTAGATGTCTAGTCTCCCTTATGGCTCTAATCTTGATAGTGGTAGTGGGGTGGTAGATGTCTAGTCTCCCTTGTGGCTCTAATCTGATAGTGGTAGTGGGGTGGTAGATGTCTAGTCTCCCTTATGGCTCTAATCTGATAGTGGTAGTGGGGTGGTAGATGTCTAGTCTCCCTTATGGCTCTAATTTGATAGTGGTAGTGGGGTGGTAGATGTCTAGTCTCCCTTTATGGCTCTAATCTGATAGTGGTAGTGGGGTGGTAGATGTCTAGTCTCCCTTATGGCTCTAATCTGATAGTGGTAGTGGGGTGGTAGATGTCTAGTCTCCCTTATGGCTCTAATTTGATAGTGGTAGTGGGGTGGTAGATGTATAGTCTCCCTTATGGCTCTAATCTGATACTGGGGTGATAGATGTCTAGTCTCCCTTATGGCTCTAATCTTATAGTGGTAGTGGGGTGGTAGATGTCTAGTCTCCCTTATGGCTCTTATCTGATAGTGGTAGTGGGGTGGTAGATGTCTAGTCTCCCTTATGGCTCTAATCTGATAGTGGTAGTGGGGTGGTAGATGTCTAGTCTCCCTTATGGCTCTAATTTGATAGTGGTAGTGGGGTCGTAGATGTCTAGTCTCCTTTATGGCTCTAATCTGGTAGTGGTAGATGTCTAGTCTCCCTTATGGCTCTAATCGGATAGTGGTAATGGGGTGGTAGATGTCTAGTCTCCCTTATTGCTCTAATCTGATTGTGGTAGTGGGGTGGTAGATGTCTAGTCTCCCTTGTGGCTCTAATCTGATTGTGGTAATGGGGTGGTAGATGTCTAGTCTCCCTTATGGCTCTAATCTCGTAGTGGAAGTGGGGTGGTAGATGTCTAGTCTCCCTTATGGCTCTAATTTGATAGTGGTAGTGGGGTGGTAGATGTCTAGTCTCACTTATGGCTCTAATCTGATAGTGGGGTGGTAGATGTCTAGTCTCCCTTATGGCTCTAATCTGATAGTGGTAGTGGGGTGGTAGATGTCTAATCTCCTTTATGGCTCTAATCTGATAGTGGTAGTGAGGTGGTAGATGTCTAGTGTCCCTTATGGCTCTAATCTGATAGCGGCAGTGTGGTGGTAGATGTCTAGTCTCCCTTATGGCTCTAATCTGATAGTGGTAGTGAGGTGGTAGATGTCTAGTGTCCCTTATGGCTCTAATCTGATAGTGGTAGTTGGGTGGTAGATGTCTAGTCTCCCTTATGGCTCTAATCTGATAGTGGTAGTGGGGTGGTTGATGTCTAGTCTCCCTTATGGCTCTAATCTGATAGTGGTAGTGGGGTGGTAGATGTCTAGTCTCCCTTATGGCTCTAATCTGGTAGTGGTAGATGTGTAGGCTCCCTTTTGGCTCTAGTCTGATAGTGGTAGTGGGGTGGTAGATGTCTAGTTTCCCTTATGGCTCTAATCTGGTAATGGCAGTGGGGTGGTAGATGTCTAGTCTCCCTTATGGCTCTAATCTGATAGTGGTAGTGGGGTGGTAGATGTCTAGTCTCCCTTATGGCTCTAATCTGATAGTGGTAGTGGGGTGGTAGATGTCTAGTCTCCCTTATGGCTGTAAATTGAAAGTGGTAGTGGGGTGATAGATGTCTAGTCTCCCTTATGGCTCTAATCTGATAGTGGGGTGGTAGATGTCTAGTCTCCCTTATGGCTCTAATCTGATAGAGGTAGTGGGGTGGTAGATGTCTAATCTCCCTTATGGCTCTAATCTGGTAGTGGTAGTGGGGTGGTAGATGTCTAGTCTCCCTTATGGCTCTAATCTGATAGTGGTAGTGGGGAGGTAGATGTCTAGTCTCCCGTATGGCTCTAATCTGATAGTGGTAGTGGGGTGGTAGATGTCTAGTCTCCCTTATGGCTCTAATTTGATAGTGGTAGTGGGGTGGTAGATGTCTAGTCTCCCTTATGGCTCTAATCTGGTAGTGGTAGTGGGGTGGTAGATGTCTAGTCTCCCTTATGGCTCTAATCTGGTAGTGGTAGTGGGGTGGTAGATGTCTAGTCTCCCTTGTATCTCTAATCTGATAGTGGTAGTGGGGTGGTAGATGTCTAGTCTCCCTTATGGCTCTAATTTGATAGTGGTTGTGGGGTGGTAGATGTCTAGTCTCCCTTGTGGCTCTAATCTGATAGTGGTAGATGTCTAGTCTCCCTTGTATCTCTAATCTGATAGTGGTAGTGGGGTGGTAGATGTCTAGTCTCCCTTGTGGCTCTAATCTGATAGTGGTAGTGGGGTGGTAGATGTCAAGTCTCCCTTATGGCTCTAATCTGATAGTGGTAGTGGGGTGGTAGATGTCTAGTCTCCCTTATGGCTCTAATTTGATAGTGGTAGTGGGGTGGTAGATGTCTAGTCTCCCTTATGGCTCTAATCTGATAGTGGTAGTGGGGTGGTAGATGTCTAGTCTCCCTTATGGCTCTAATTTGATAGTGGTAGTGGGGTGGTAGATGTATAGTCTCCCTTATGGCTCTAATCTGATACTGGGGTGATAGATGTCTAGTCTCCCTTATGGCTCTAATCTTATAGTGGTAGTGGGGTGGTAGATGTCTAGTCTCCCTTATGGCTCTTATCTGATAGTGGTAGTGGGGTGGTAGATGTCTAGTCTCCCTTATGGCTCTAATCTGATAGTGGTAGTGGGGTGGTAGATGTCTAGTCTCCCTTATGGCTCTAATTTGATAGTGGTAGTGGGGTCGTAGATGTCTAGTCTCCTTTATGGCTCTAATCTGGTAGTGGTAGATGTCTAGTCTCCCTTATGGCTCTAATCGGATAGTGGTAATGGGGTGGTAGATGTCTAGTCTCCCTTATGGCTCTAATTTGATAGTGGTAGTGGGGTGGTAGATGTATAGTCTCCCTTATGGCTCTAATCTGATACTGGGGTGATAGATGTCTAGTCTCCCTTATGGCTCTAATCTTATAGTGGTAGTGGGGTGGTAGATGTCTAGTCTCCCTTATGGCTCTTATCTGATAGTGGTAGTGGGGTGGTAGATGTCTAGTCTCCCTTATGGCTCTAATCTGATAGTGGTAGTGGGGTGGTAGATGTCTAGTCTCCCTTATGGCTCTAATTTGATAGTGGTAGTGGGGTCGTAGATGTCTAGTCTCCTTTATGGCTCTAATCTGGTAGTGGTAGATGTCTAGTCTCCCTTATGGCTCTAATCGGATAGTGGTAATGGGGTGGTAGATGTCTAGTCTCCCTTATTGCTCTAATCTGATTGTGGTAGTGGGGTGGTAGATGTCTAGTCTCCCTTGTGGCTCTAATCTGATTGTGGTAATGGGGTGGTAGATGTCTAGTCTCCCTTATGGCTCTAATCTCGTAGTGGAAGTGGGGTGGTAGATGTCTAGTCTCCCTTATGGCTCTAATTTGATAGTGGTAGTGGGGTGGTAGATGTCTAGTCTCACTTATGGCTCTAATCTGATAGTGGGGTGGTAGATGTCTAGTCTCCCTTATGGCTCTAATCTGATAGTGGTAGTGGGGTGGTAGATGTCTAATCTCCTTTATGGCTCTAATCTGATAGTGGTAGTGAGGTGGTAGATGTCTAGTGTCCCTTATGGCTCTAATCTGATAGCGGCAGTGTGGTGGTAGATGTCTAGTCTCCCTTATGGCTCTAATCTGATAGTGGTAGTGAGGTGGTAGATGTCTAGTGTCCCTTATGGCTCTAATCTGATAGTGGTAGTTGGGTGGTAGATGTCTAGTCTCCCTTATGGCTCTAATCTGATAGTGGTAGTGGGGTGGTTGATGTCTAGTCTCCCTTATGGCTCTAATCTGATAGTGGTAGTGGGGTGGTAGATGTCTAGTCTCCCTTATGGCTCTAATCTGGTAGTGGTAGATGTGTAGGCTCCCTTTTGGCTCTAGTCTGATAGTGGTAGTGGGGTGGTAGATGTCTAGTTTCCCTTATGGCTCTAATCTGGTAATGGCAGTGGGGTGGTAGATGTCTAGTCTCCCTTATGGCTCTAATCTGATAGTGGTAGTGGGGTGGTAGATGTCTAGTCTCCCTTATGGCTCTAATCTGATAGTGGTAGTGGGGTGGTAGATGTCTAGTCTCCCTTATGGCTGTAAATTGAAAGTGGTAGTGGGGTGATAGATGTCTAGTCTCCCTTATGGCTCTAATCTGATAGTGGGGTGGTAGATGTCTAGTCTCCCTTATGGCTCTAATCTGATAGAGGTAGTGGGGTGGTAGATGTCTAATCTCCCTTATGGCTCTAATCTGGTAGTGGTAGTGGGGTGGTAGATGTCTAGTCTCCCTTATGGCTCTAATCTGATAGTGGTAGTGGGGAGGTAGATGTCTAGTCTCCCGTATGGCTCTAATCTGATAGTGGTAGTGGGGTGGTAGATGTCTAGTCTCCCTTATGGCTCTAATTTGATAGTGGTAGTGGGGTGGTAGATGTCTAGTCTCCCTTATGGCTCTAATCTGGTAGTGGTAGTGGGGTGGTAGATGTCTAGTCTCCCTTATGGCTCTAATCTGGTAGTGGTAGTGGGGTGGTAGATGTCTAGTCTCCCTTGTATCTCTAATCTGATAGTGGTAGTGGGGTGGTAGATGTCTAGTCTCCCTTATGGCTCTAATTTGATAGTGGTTGTGGGGTGGTAGATGTCTAGTCTCCCTTGTGGCTCTAATCTGATAGTGGTAGATGTCTAGTCTCCCTTGTATCTCTAATCTGATAGTGGTAGTGGGGTGGTAGATGTCTAGTCTCCCTTGTGGCTCTAATCTGATAGTGGTAGTGGGGTGGTAGATGTCAAGTCTCCCTTATGGCTCTAATCTGATAGTGGTAGTGGGGTGGTAGATGTCTAGTCTCCCTTATGGCTCTAATTTGATAGTGGTAGTGGGGTGGTAGATGTCTAGTCTCCCTTATGGCTCTAATCTGATAGTGGTAGTGGGGTGGTAGATGTCTAGTCTCCCTTATGGCTCTAATTTGATAGTGGTAGTGGGGTGGTAGATGTATAGTCTCCCTTATGGCTCTAATCTGATACTGGGGTGATAGATGTCTAGTCTCCCTTATGGCTCTAATCTTATAGTGGTAGTGGGGTGGTAGATGTCTAGTCTCCCTTATGGCTCTTATCTGATAGTGGTAGTGGGGTGGTAGATGTCTAGTCTCCCTTATGGCTCTAATCTGATAGTGGTAGTGGGGTGGTAGATGTCTAGTCTCCCTTATGGCTCTAATTTGATAGTGGTAGTGGGGTCGTAGATGTCTAGTCTCCTTTATGGCTCTAATCTGGTAGTGGTAGATGTCTAGTCTCCCTTATGGCTCTAATCGGATAGTGGTAATGGGGTGGTAGATGTCTAGTCTCCCTTATTGCTCTAATCTGATTGTGGTAGTGGGGTGGTAGATGTCTAGTCTCCCTTGTGGCTCTAATCTGATTGTGGTAATGGGGTGGTAGATGTCTAGTCTCCCTTATGGCTCTAATCTCGTAGTGGAAGTGGGGTGGTAGATGTCTAGTCTCCCTTATGGCTCTAATTTGATAGTGGTAGTGGGGTGGTAGATGTCTAGTCTCACTTATGGCTCTAATCTGATAGTGGGGTGGTAGATGTCTAGTCTCCCTTATGGCTCTAATCTGATAGTGGTAGTGGGGTGGTAGATGTCTAATCTCCTTTATGGCTCTAATCTGATAGTGGTAGTGAGGTGGTAGATGTCTAGTGTCCCTTATGGCTCTAATCTGATAGCGGCAGTGTGGTGGTAGATGTCTAGTCTCCCTTATGGCTCTAATCTGATAGTGGTAGTGAGGTGGTAGATGTCTAGTGTCCCTTATGGCTCTAATCTGATAGTGGTAGTTGGGTGGTAGATGTCTAGTCTCCCTTATGGCTCTAATCTGATAGTGGTAGTGGGGTGGTTGATGTCTAGTCTCCCTTATGGCTCTAATCTGATAGTGGTAGTGGGGTGGTAGATGTCTAGTCTCCCTTATGGCTCTAATCTGGTAGTGGTAGATGTGTAGGCTCCCTTTTGGCTCTAGTCTGATAGTGGTAGTGGGGTGGTAGATGTCTAGTTTCCCTTATGGCTCTAATCTGGTAATGGCAGTGGGGTGGTAGATGTCTAGTCTCCCTTATGGCTCTAATCTGATAGTGGGGTGGTAGATGTCTAGTCTCCCTTATGGCTCTAATCTGACAGAGGTAGTGGGGTGGTAGATGTCTAATCTCCCTTATGGCTCTAATCTGGTAGTGGTAGTGGGGTGGTAGATGTCTAGTCTCCCTTATGGCTCTAATCTGATAGTGGTAGTGGGGAGGTAGATGTCTAGTGTCCCGTATGGCTCTAATCTGATAGTGGTAGTGGGGTGGTAGATGTCTAGTCTCCCTTATGGCTCTAATTTGATAGTGGTAGTGGGGTGGTAGATGTCTAGTCTCCCTTATGGCTCTAATCTGGTAGTGGTAGTGGGGTGGTAGATGTCTAGTCTCCCTTATGGCTCTAATCTGGTAGTGGTAGTGGGGTGGTAGATGTCTAGTCTCCCTTGTATCTCTAATCTGATAGTGGTAGTGGGGTGGTAGATGTCTAGTCTCCCTTATGGCTCTAATTTGATAGTGGTAGTGGGGTGGTAGATGTCTAGTCTCCCTTGTGGCTCTAATCTGATAGTGGTAGATTTCTAGTCTCCCTTGTATCTCTAATCTGATAGTGGTAGTGGGGTGGTAGATGTCTAGTCTCCCTTGTGGCTCTAATCTGGTAGTGGTAGTGGGGTGGTAGATGTCTAGTCTTCCTTGTGGCTCTAATCTGATAGTGGTAGTGGGGTGGTAGATGTCAAGTCTCCCTTATGGCTCTAATCTGATAGTGGTAGTGGGGTGGTAGATGTCTAGTCTCCCTTATGGCTCTAATTTGATAGTGGTAGTGGGGTGGTAGATGTCTAGTCTCCCTTATGGCTCTATCCTGATAGTGGTAGTGGGGTGGTAGATGTCTAGTCTCCCTTATGGCTCCAATTTGATAGTGGTAGTGGGGTGGTAGATGTATAGTCTCCCTTATGGCTCTAATCTGATACTGGGGTGATAGATGTCTAGTCTCCCTTATGGCTCTAATCTTATAGTGGTAGTGGGGTGGTAGATGTCTAGTCTCCCTTATGGCTCTAATCTGATAGTGGTAATTTGGTGGTAGATGTCTAGTCTCCCTTATGGCTCTAATTTGATAGTGGTAGTGGGGTGGTAGATGTCAAGTCTCCCTTATGGCTCTAATCTGATAGTGGTAGTGGGGTGGTAGATGTCTAGTCTCCCTTATGGCTCTAATTTGATAGTGGTAGTGGGTCGTAGATGTCTAGTCTCCCTTATGGCTCTAATTTGATAGTGGTAGTGGGGTGGTAGATGTCTAGTCTCCCTTATGGCTCTAATCTGGTAGTGGTAGTGGGGTGGTAGATGTCTAGTCTCCCTTGTATCTCTAATCTGATAGTGGTAGTGGGGTGGTAGATGTCTAGTCTCCCTTATGGCTCTAATTTGATAGTGGTAGTGGGGTGGTAGATGTCAAGTCTCCCTTATGGCTCTAATATGATAGTGGTAGTGGGGTGGTAGATGTCTAGTCTCCCTTATGGCTCTAATCTGATAGTGGTAGTGGGGTGGTAGATGTCTAGTCTCCCTTATGGCTCTAATTTGATAGTGGTAGTGGGGTGGTAGATGTCTAGTCTCCCTTGTGGCTCTAATCTGGTAGTGGGAGTGGGGTGGTAGATATCTAGTCTGCCCTATGGCTCTAATTTGATAGTGGTAGTGGGGTGGTAGATGTCTAGTCTCCCTTATGGCTCTAATCTGATAGTGGTAGTGGGGAGGAATATGTCTAGTCTCCCTTATGGCTCTAATCTGATAGTGGTAGTGCGGTGGTAGATGTCTAGACTCCCTTATGGCTCTAATTTGATAGTGGTAGTGGGGTGGTAGATGTCTAGTCTCCCTTATGGCTCTAATCTGATACTGGGGTGGTAGATGTCTAGGCTCCCTTATGGCTCTAATCTGATAGTGGTAGTGGGGTGGTAGATGTCTAGTCTCCCTTATGGCTCTAATCTGATTGTGGTAATGGGGTGGTAGATGTCTAGTTTCCCTTATGGCTCTAATTTGATAGTGGTAGTGGGGTGGTAGATGTCTAGTCTCCCTTGTGGCTCTAATCTGATAGTGGTAGATGTCTAGTCTCCCTTGTATCTCTAATCTGATAGTGGTAGTGGGGTGGTAGATGTCTAGTCTCCCTTGTGGCTCTAATCTGGTAGTGGTAGTGGGGTGGTAGATGTCTAGTCTTCCTTGTGGCTCTAATCTGATAGTGTTAGTGGGGTGGTAGATGTCAAGTCTCCCTTATGGCTCTAATCTGATAGTGGTAGTGGGGTGGTAGATGTCTAGTCTCCCTTATGGCTCTAATTTGATAGTGGTAGTGGGGTGGTAGATGTCTAGTCTCCCTTATGGCTCTAATCTGATAGTGGTAGTGGGGTGGTAGATGTCTAGTCTCCCTTATGGCTCTAATTTGATAGTGGTAGTGGGGTGGTAGATGTCAAGTCTCCCTTATGGCTCTAATCTGATAGTGGTAGTGGGGTGGTAGATGTCTAGTCTCCCTTATGGCTCTAATTTGATAGTGGTAGTGGGGTCGTAGATGTCTAGTCTCCTTTATGGCTCTAATCTGGTAGTGGTAGATGTCTAGTCTCCCTTATGGCTCTAATCGGATAGTGGTAATGGGGTGGTAGATGTCTAGTCTCCCTTATTGCTCTAATCTGATTGTGGTAGTGGGGTGGTAGATGTCTAGTCTCCCTTGTGGCTCTAATCTGATTGTGGTAATGGGGTGGTAGATGTCTAGTCTCCCTTATGGCTCTAATCTCGTAGTGGAAGTGGGGTGGTAGATGTCTAGTCTCCCTTATGGCTCTAATTTGATAGTGGTAGTGGGGTGGTAGATGTCTAGTCTCACTTATGGCTCTAATCTGATAGTGGGGTGGTAGATGTCTAGTCTCCCTTATGGCTCTAATCTGATAGTGGTAGTGGGGTGGTAGATGTCTAATCTCCTTTATGGCTCTAATCTGATAGTGGTAGTGAGGTGGTAGATGTCTAGTGTCCCTTATGGCTCTAATCTGATAGCGGCAGTGTGGTGGTAGATGTCTAGTCTCCCTTATGGCTCTAATCTGATAGTGGTAGTGAGGTGGTAGATGTCTAGTGTCCCTTATGGCTCTAATCTGATAGTGGTAGTTGGGTGGTAGATGTCTAGTCTCCCTTATGGCTCTAATCTGATAGTGGTAGTGGGGTGGTAGATGTCTAGGATCCCTTATGGCTCTAATCTGATAGTGGTAGTGGGGTGGTAGATGTCTAGTCTCCCTTATGGCTCTAATCTGATAGTGGTAGTGGGGTGGTAGATGTCTAGTCTCACTTATGGCTCTAATCTGAGAGTGGGGTGGTAGATGTCTAGTCTCCCTTATGGCTCTAATCTGATAGTGGTAGTGGGGTGGTAGATGTCTAGTCTCACTTATGGCTCTAATCTGAGAGTGGGGTGGTAGATGTCTAGTCTCCCTTATGGCTCTAATCTGGTAGTGGTAGATGTGTAGGCTCCCTTTTGGCTCTAGTCTGATAGTGGTAGTGGGGTGGTAGATGTCTAGTTTCCCTTATGGCTCTAATCTGGTAATGGCAGTGGGGTGGTAGAT
>NW_026602849.1:0-10390 GCF_029448725.1 Salvelinus fontinalis
CTCCATCCTGGTAGTATCAGGTGAAGGGAGTCAGAGAGACTAGCTCCATCCTGTTAGTATCAGGTGAAGGGAGTCAGAGAGACTAGCTCCATCCTGTTAGTATCAGGTGAAGGGAGTCAGAGACTAGCTCCATCCTGTTAGTATCATGTGAAGGGAGTCAGAGACTAGCTCCATCCTGTTAGTATCATGTGAAGGGAGTCAGAGACTAGCTCCATCCTGTTAGTATCATGTGAAGGGAGTCAGAGACTAGCTCCATCCTGTTAGTATCATGTGAAGGGAGTCAGAGACTAGCTCCATCCTGTTAGTATCAGGTGAAGGGAGTCAGAGAGACTAGCTCCATCCTGTTAGTATCAGGTGAAGGGAGTCAGAGAGACTAGCTCCATCCTGTTAGTATCATGTGAAGGGAGTCAGAGACTAGCTCCATCCTGTTAGTATCATGTGAAGGGAGTCAGAGACTAGCTCCATCCTGTTAGTATCATGTGAAGGGAGTCAGAGACTAGCTCCATCCTGTTAGTATCATGTGAAGGGAGTCAGAGACTAGCTCCATCCTGTTAGTATCATGTGAAGGGAGTCAGAGACTAGCTCCATCCTGTTAGTATCAGGTGAAGGGAGTCAGAGAGACTAGCTCCATCCTGTTAGTATCAGGTGAAGGGAGTCAGAGAGACTAGCTCCATCCTGTTAGTATCATGTGAAGGGAGTCAGAGACTAGCTCCATCCTGTTAGTATCAGGTGAAGGGAGTCAGAGACTAGCTCCATCCTGTTAGTATCAGGTGAAGGGAGTCAGAGGGACTAGCTCCATCCTGTTAGTATCATGTGAAAGGAGTCAGAGGGACTAGCTCCATCCTGTTAGTATCATGTGAAGGGAGTCAGAGGGACTAGCTCCATCCTGTTAGTATCATGTGAAGGGAGTCAGAGACTAGCTCCATCCTGTTAGTATCAGGTGAAGGGAGTCAGAGAGACTAGCTCCATCCTGTTAGTATCATGTGAAAGGAGTCAGAGGGACTAGCTCCATCCTGTTAGTATCATGTGAAAGGAGTCAGAGGGACTAGCTCCATCCTGTTAGTATCATGTGAAGGGAGTCAGAGGGACTAGCTCCATCCTGTTAGTATCATGTGAAGGGAGTCAGAGACTAGCTCCATCCTGTTAGTATCATGTGAAGGGAGTCAGAGACTAGCTCCATCCTGTTAGTATCAGGTGAAGGGAGTCAGAGAGACTAGCTCCATCCTGTTAGTATCATGTGAAGGGAGTCAGAGACTAGCTCCATCCTGTTAGTATCAGGTGAAGGGAGTCAGAGAGACTAGCTCCATCCTGTTAGTATCATGTGAAGGGAGTCAGAGACTAGCTCCATCCTGTTAGTATCATGTGAAGGGAGTCAGAGACTAGCTCCATCCTGTTAGTATCATGTGAAGGGAGTCAGAGACTAGCTCCATCCTGTTAGTATCATGTGAAGGGAGTCAGAGACTAGCTCCATCCTGTTAGTATCAGGTGAAGGGAGTCAGAGACTAGCTCCATCCTGTTAGTATCAGGTGAAGGGAGTCAGAGAGACTAGCTCCATCCTGTTAGTATCATGTGAAGGGAGTCAGAGACTAGCTCCATCCTGTTAGTATCATGTGAAAGGAGTCAGACAGACTAGCTCCATCCTGTTAGTATCAGGTGAAGGGAGTCACTATCTCTGTATGCTCCAGCTGCTTATAACCTACAGACCCTGTGGCTACTCACCATACGCTACAGCTAGATTTTCTCCCACTGCTCATGTAACATATCCCTGCATGTCACGGCAGTGTGTTCAAAGGAAGTACATACACCCATTTAAATGCTAAAGCGCTAATTAGCGTCATTAAGCTAACACATTGGGGGAAGCGGTTGAAAGGAGCATTAGCATGCGTAGCGTGAGCACTGCTACACTAAGCATATGACCCTGTGGAAATCAGCCCAGGCTCCAACTCCCTTAGGGGGACAGACATGCCTGGGCGCGTGTTTACATACACCCACGACGTGTAACCAATCCCAACTGCCCCCCCATCACAGTTGCAGATATCGCCACGGCAACCCTGACCCACGCTGCTCCCGTCGCCTCGGCGACCCCAGCTCCAGATGTCTCTCTGTCAGACCTGCCGCCTCCCCTGGTGTGGGACATGACTAGTGCTTACGGCTAATGGGGCTAGCTGCTAGCTGCTAGCGGGTTGACGGCATCTTGATGGTGTAGCACTGTGGTGTAGCTGTTAGCTGTGGTGTAGCTGTTAGCTGTGAAGATATCAACACTGGTGGTGGAGTGATGGAGTAGTGTTGTTTTCAGTGGAAAGTGTGTGTGTGTGTGTGTGTGTGTGTGTGTGTGTGTGTGTGTGTGTGTGTGTGTGTGTGTGTGTGTGTGTGTGTGTGTGTGTGTGTGTGTGTGTGTGTGTGTGTGTGTGTGTGTGTGTGTGTGGGTATGGTTATGAAGCCCTGAAATCGTGCCGAACACACGATGGGGGGGGGGGGGGGGGGGGGGGAGAGAGATTTAATTGGTAGATTACTTTTGTTCTCAGTGAATTTTCCTCCTGTTGTCTTTCTTCACTTTTTTCTCTTTTCTTTTGTAATGGATGCATCATTCTGCCACAGAGAGAGAGAGAGAGAGAGAGAGAGAGAGAGAGAGAGAGAGAGAGAGAGAGAGAGAGAGAGAGAGATATGGGTGGGAGGGAGGAGTGGGATGGAGAGAGGAGCACATCATCATGAGCAGAGAGTGGGCTTGACCTCTCAACCCCAGCAGCAGTCACGGGATGAATGGAGGGATGGAGGGGAGAACTGCAGAAATACAATGTGTACAAAACATTAGGAACACCTGCTCTTTCCTGACGTAGCCGACCAGGTGAATCCAAGTGAAAGCTATGATCCCTTATTGATGTCACTTGTTAAATCCACTTCAATCAGTGTAGACGAAGGGGAGGAGTCAGGTTCAAGAAAGATTTTTAAGTCTTGAGACAATTGAGACATGGATTGTGTATGTGTGCCCTTCAGAGCGTGAATGGGCAAGACAAAATATTTAAGTGCCTTTGAATGGGGTATGGTAGTAGGTGCCGGGCGCAGCGGTTTGAGTTTGTCAAGAACTGCAACGCTGCTGGGTGTTTCCCGCTTAACAGTTCCCTGTGTGTATCAAGAATGGTCCACCACCCAAAGGACAATCCAGCTAACTTGACACAACTGTGGAAAGCATTGGGCCAACACTTTCGACACCTTGTAGAGTCCATGCCCTGACAAATTGAGGATGTCCTGATAGCAAACGGGGATTCAACTCAATATTAGGAAGGTGTTCTTAATGTTTTGTACACTCTGTGTAGATGAAGAACACAACAGCACAATCCGTTGTAGATAGCCTACTATACCATATTATACACTGGGTGGTTCAAGACTCAAATTCTGTTGGTTGACAGCCGTGGTATATTAGACCTTATACCACGGTTATGAAAACAACATTTATTTTTACTGCTCTAATTACGTTGGTAACCAGTTTATAATGGTAATAAGGCACCTCAGGGGTGTGTGGTATATGGCCAATATACCACGGCTAATGGCTGCACTCCGCGTTGTCATGCCTAAGAATAGCCCTTAGCCGTGATATAATATTATTGCCTATATAACTCACCCCCTCGGGCCTTATTGCTTAAATATACTATAATATACTATAGAGTACTATACTCTTACATATTGTACCATATGCCGAACATTGCGGATGACTTACCCTTATACCAATTTTCCAATACCCTGGTTACTACTGTATGTGACTGAGTTATTCACACGATGACAGGGGGACACCATCTGAATACATTGCAGCTGTGGCCCATTCGTTCCATCACTTTACCAGGGAGCTGTAGAGAGTCTTTCTCTAGAGATACTGGAGGAGAGGTGTGTGTGTGTGTCAAATCAAATCAAATGTGATTTGTCACAAGCTTTGTAAACAACAGGTGTAGACTAACAGTGAAATGCTTTGTGTGTGTGTGTGTGTGCGTGTGTGTGTGTGTGTGTGTGTGTGTGTATGTGTGTGTGTGTGTGTGTGTGTGTGTGTGTGTGTGTGTGTGTGTGTGTGTGTGTGTGTGTGTGTGTGTGTGTGTGTGTGTGTGTGTGTGTGTGTGTGTGAGAGAGATGCAGGAGGAATCTTGTTCTGACAGGTCAGCTCGATCTGTGGGCACATCATTCAGCGTTCTAGGGACTGGTGCGGTATACGGAGGAATTTAATCAAGACTAGATCTCGCTGAGCTCTCAGAGAAAATGTGTGTGTATGTGTCCCTCTGTCCATGTGTGTGTGATAGGGGTAATTAAAGAAAGGGAACTAATGTTGGGCAAACTAGAAACGCCAAACAGTGGTCATTTAGACAGGCAATTATGCAGGCATTAGCATAAAACAAGGGGCCCTAATGAAATAATCCCCCTCACCCCCCAAACTCATTTTTGTCTGCCAGGAGGAAGTGCTTGTGTGTGTGTCTCACTAAGGGACCAAGGAACAGTCAAGGTCACGGCCATTAAAGCCAGCCTATTTATATAATGTCATAAGCCACAGGCGCTTCTCTCTCTTTCTCTGTCTTTCAAACAATCTACTCAGCACTTGGGCTTAAAGTTTGATGTATTTCTTTCCCGCTGAAGTATTTTTTAATTTGTGTTTTATTTACATATTTTGGCTGATGATAAGGAGTAGCTACGTTTCGCTCGAGGCTATGAGTGTTCCCAACCAGCTGGACCATTTACCTTTCTCACACCGCTTCCCATAAACCCCTGCTTCAGGCCAACCAAAATGGCCTCCGTTGTTGTTTACCTTTTTGCGTAGATTTAGTACCCGCCAGCAGCGCTCCTGTTTCTGGGGTTTTTTATAACCGCAATCCTTTTAGCCGGGATAAAATAAAATAAATAAATGAGTAAATGCAATAAAAACGCCTTTCCTTCCTTTCTCCCCTAGTGAGTGTTAATGATGTATAGCTCGGACGGAACTCGTTGCCAAGTTTCAATACCCAGTGGCATTTTGTCCTCATCTTAACTCTCTGTAAGTAATTTCCCCCCTATGACGTCTGCATTGAAATAAATGGAGTGTTGGGCTGTGTCCCAAATGGCACACTATTCCCTATGGGCTCTTAGCCCGTACCAACAAATTGTCTCAGAAAAGGTCCTAGGAATTCTGTTAAAACCTGTGTGAAGAGTAAAAAACTCCCAGCTCAGAGTGGGTTTTAGGATGATGTTAAGACACTGCTCAGACAAACTCTGAGCCAGGAGTAAAATCAACCCTAGAAAAGTTCCTCTCAGCTGGTCATCACGACAGATTGAGGCACCGCAAAGGAAAGATGGTGATGATGCTCATTGACGTTGGAGATTCCCCATCATTTGCAACAATCGCGATGAGGCATGGCCAGCGGTGAACGCTATAGCATGCTTCAGACGACCACGGTGAATGTGACTGTACATCAAATGTTGCAATGGTAAAACATTTGATATCCATATCGCCTGACACCATCACTCTGCCTACTCCTGATTCGAGATTCACCTGGATCTGATCTCATAATACGATACCATGCATATTTTATTCGATGTTTTTAACCAATTCAGATATTTTGAATAATGTAATGGCATATTGCACTGAATCACACAGTACAATGGTTGTTACAAGCAGCATTATAGTAATATCACTGTTATATCCACACACTCGTCACTCCTGTTTAACACCTCTAAAGAGCTTTGGCCCAGTAGGCATCAAGTTACTTGCCTATAATGTTGCATTAAAATGTTTGGTCTAATTTCTACGGAACACAGTTACAGTTAACATAGCCTGTAGATCCTGTCAATCACCCTCCTTAGGCATCTTTTTCAACAGCGAGATGTTCAGCACGAACTAACATGATGTAGGTTCATGAAATAATGGAAAAGGAAATGTATGATTTGTTAGCCTAGTGGTTAAGTAGTTTTATATAGATGTTTTATTTAACCATTATTTTACCAGGTAAGTTGACTGAAAACACATTCTCCTCTACGGCGATGACCTGGGGAATAGTCACAGGGGAGATGAATGAGCCAATTGGAAGCTGGGGATGATTAGGTGGCCATGATGATATGAGTGCCAGACTGGGAATGTATCCGGGACACCGGGGGTTAACACATTAATGACATGCATGTACATTTCTCATGGCTCAAAGTGGAAGAGAGATTGACTTCATCACTACTTGTTTTTGTAAGAGGTGTTGACAAGCTGAATGTATTGAGCTCTCTGTTTAAACTACTAGCACACAGCTCAGACACCCATGTATACCCCACAAGGCACGCCACCAGAGGTCTGTTTAAACTACTAGCACACAGCTCAGACACCCATGTATACCCCACAAGGCATGCCACCAGAGGTCTCTTCAAAGTCCCCAAGTCCAGAACAGGCTATGGGAGGCGCACAGTACTACATATCATAGACTCATTACTACATGGAAGTCTATTCCACGTCAGGTAACCGATGCAAGCAGTATAATCAGATTTAAAAAGCAAGTAAAAATACACCTTATTTAAAGAACAGCGGGGACTTTGAAGCAACACAAACATAGACACAGACACATGATAACATACACACACGTGGCAGGAACTAATGGGGATCCATAATAAACCCCAGGAAGAGTAGCTGCTGCCTTAGCAGGAAGTAATGGGGATCCATAATAAATACAAACACCCCTACTCTTACAATAAGTGCCGTGGGATCTTTAGTGAGCACAGAGAGTCAAGACACCATTTTAACGTCCCATACGAAAGACCGCACCCGACACAGACCATTGTCCCCAATCACTGCCCTGGGGCATTGGGAGAAAATATTTTGTACCAGAGGAAAGAGTGCCTCCTACTGGCCCCACCAACACCACTTCCAGCAGCATCTGGTCTCCCATCCAGGACCAACCCTGCTTAGCTTCAGAGACAAGCCAGCAGTGGGATGAAAGGGGGTATGCTGTTTAGCCTCATCAGGAGAATTAGGCCTCATGTGAAATCATTGTCAAAAGCACAAGTGCTACTGTTGCATGTAGGTCTAGATTAATGATGGGTTGATCATACAGATATATCAAAACCGTTCTTTCAACTACTCCAAAGCAATCGTCTGTCTATGTCGCAGGAACCACTGACCCACTGCCTTTTTCTGTTATCTAAGACACCTGCTGGTAACTCGTAACTGGTTAGGACAGCTCAGCATCCCCAGAGCGTCTCAGAGTAGGAAATTGTTCATAAGTGCTGAGAATAGAGACATTTTCCTCCTACTCTTATGGGTAAAAATAAACACTGTGCATGAAACCTCTTTAGTGATGAGAGAAATGCAGCCAGTCAGTGGTTTGGATTTGTTAAAAGGATGTTTTGATATTTCTATATGATCAACCCATAAATAATCTAGACCTTCATGCAACAGTATCTCTTGCACCTTTGACAATGATTTCACATGCGGTCTATTTCACATGGTATGCCCAAATACTTACAGTTGAAGTCGGAATTTTACATATACTTAGGTTGGAGTCATTAAAACTCGTTTTTCAACCACTCCACAAATTTCTTGTCAACAAACAATAGTTTTGACAAGTCGGTTGGCACATATACTTTGTGCATGACAAGTCATTTTTCCAACAATTGTTTACAGACAGATTATTTCACTTATAAATCACTGTATCACAATTCCAGTGGGTCAGAAGTTTACATACACTAAATTGACTGTGACTTTAAACAGCTTGGAAAATTTCAGAAAATGATGTCATGACTTTAGAAGCATCTGATTGGCAAATTGACATCATTTGAGTCAAATGGAGGTGTACCTGTGTATGTATTTCAAGGCCAACCTTCAAACTCAGTGCCTCTTTGCTTGACATGGAAAATTCAAATTTCAAAAAACAAAATTAGCCAAGTCCTCAGAAAAACAATTGAAGACCTCCACAAGTCTGATTTATCCTTGGGAGCAATTTCCAAAGGTAGCACGTTCATCTGTACAAACAATAGTACGCAAGTATAAACACCATGGGACCACGCAGCCGTCATACCGCTCAGGAAGGAGACGCGTTCTGTCTCCTAGAGATTAACGTACTTTCGTGCGAAAAGTGCAAATCAATCACAGAACAACAGCAAAGGACCTTGTGAAGATGCTGAAGGAAACAGGTACAAAAGTATCTATATCCACAGTAAAACGAGTCTTATATCGACATAACCTGAAAGGCCGCCCAGCAAGGAAGAAGTCACTGCTCAAAAACCGCCATAAAAAAGCCAGACTACGGTTTGCAACTGCACATGGGGACAAAGATCGTACTTTTTGGAGAAATGTCCTCTGGTTTGATGAAACAAAAACAGAACTGTTTGGCCATAATGACCATTGTTATGTTTGGAGGAAAAAGGGGGAGGATTACAGCCGAAGAACACCATCCCAACCGTGAAGCACGGGGGTGGCAACATCATGTTGTGGGGGTGCTTTGCTGCAGAAGGGACTGGTGCACTTCACAAAATAGATGGCATCATGAGGAAAGAAAACTAGGTGGATATATTGAAGCAACATCTCAAAACATCAGTCAGGAAGTTAAAGCTTGTTCACAAATGGGTCTTCCAAATGGACAATGACCCAAGCATACTTCCAAAGTTGTGGCAAAAGGGCTTAAGGACAGCAAAGTCAAGGTATTGGAGTGGCCATCACAAAGCCCTGACCTCAATCCCATAGAAAATGTGTGGGCAGAACTGAAAAAGCGTGTGCGAGCAAGAGGCCTACAGACCTGACTCAGTTACACCAGCTCTGTCAGGAGGAATGGGCCAAAAGTCACCCAATTTATTGTGGGAAACTTGTGGAAGGCTACCCAAAACATTTGACCCATGTTAAACAATTTAAAGGCAATGCTACCAAATACTAATTGAGTGTATGTAAACTTCTGACCCACTGGGAATGTGATGAAAGAAATACAAGCTGAAATAAATCATTCTCTCAACCATTATTCTGACATTTCACATTCTTAAAATAAAGTGGTTATCCTAACTGACCTAAGACAGGGAATTTTTCCCAGGATTAAATGTCAGTTATTGTGCAAAACTGAGTTTAAATGTATTTGGCTAAGGTGTACGTAAACTTCCGACTTCAACTGCATAACCGCTTGGCTAATTAATAAACATGTGTTTCTGTCGATTAGTTATCCCTTTAGAGAGCCATATCATATTGTTAAAAAAAGATTCCTAAATTGGGCATGCCTATAAATTGGGCAATTGAAAGCATCTAGGACTTATGTTATGTTTAACAACCATCAGAATAGTAAAAAATAATTAAGAGTAGGCAAAGTGATCGTGTCAGGAGAAAATTATATCAAACGTTTTACAATTGCAACATTTGACATTCACATTCCCGTGGTTGTCAGAAGCATGCACAGCTGGTGATACCGCACCTCGAAGGAACAGTACTACTTTACATGTAATTAAAGCAAATTGCTGCGTATCTTTAATCTAATTGAACAAAACATGCATTGTGCTTGACTAGTCAACTCATCACTAATTTCTGCAATGGAGTCGGTAGTTTGCTTTCGCTGGTAATTAGGAAACGGGTCCGGCTGTGTTGGAGATGTGGAGGTGGGGGAGGAGTGTGTTAACCTGGAGAGTGACATCATATCCTGTACAGGTGTTTCTAATTAAGCCCCAAGAAAACAGTGAAGTGTTGGTCTGTGTGTGTGTGTGTGTGTGTGTGTGTGTGTGTGTGTGTGTGTGTGTGTGTGTGTGTGTGTGTGTGTGTGTGAGTGTGTGTGTGTGTGTGTGTGTGTGTGTGTGTGTGTGTGTGTGTGTGCGCGCGCGCGCGCTCCATGTGTGTTAACATCCTCTCTTACTCTGACACTCACACACCCTAGACCCAAACTCTCTCACGCCACTCCAACTCAACAACACCATTACACCAACTCAACAACACCATTACACCAACTCAACAACACCATTACACCATCTCAACAACACCATTACACCAACTCAACAACACCATTACACCAACTCAACAACACCATTACCCCATCTCAACAACACCATTACCCCAACTCAACAACACCATTACACCAACTCAACAACACCATTACACCAACTCAACAACACCATTACACCAACTCAACAACACCATTACACCAACTCAACAACACCATTACCCCAACTCAACAACACCATTACACCAACTCAACAACACCATTACACCAACCCAACAACACCATTACACCAACTCAACAACACCATTACACCAACTCAACAACACTATTACCCCAACTCAACAACACCGTTACACCAACTCAACAACACCATTACACCAACTCAACAACACCATTACACCAACTCAACAACACCATTACCAACTCAACAACACCATTACACCAACTCAACAACACCATTACACCATTACCCCAACTCAACAACACCATTACCCCAT
>NW_026602850.1:0-10382 GCF_029448725.1 Salvelinus fontinalis
CAAGCTCCAAATCATGTTGAAATACAGAAATAAACACTTTTCCATAAACAAGCTCTAAATCATGTTTGATGCACTCTGTAAGTTAATTTTATTTCAGTACTGTTTAATCAGGATGATAGTAACACTGTGGACGGTTTTCAGCAAGTTGCAACATTGGAATACAGAAATAAACACTTTTCCATAAACAAGCTCTAAATCATGTTTGATGCTCTCTGTAAGTTAATTTTATTTCAGTACTGTTTAATCAGGATGATAGGAACACTGTGGACAGTTTTCAGCAAGTTGCAACATTGAAATACAGAAATAAACACTTTTCCAAAAACAAGCTCTAAATCATGTTGAAAAACAGAAATGAGCACTTTTCAAAAACAAGCTCCAAATCATGTTGAAATACAGAAATAAACACTTTTCCATAAACAAGCTCTAAATCATGTTGAAATACAGAAATGAGCACTTTTCAAAAACAAGCTCCAAATCATGTTGAAATACAGAAATAAACACTTTTCCATAAACAAGCTCTAAATCATGTTTGATGCACTCTGTAAGTTAATTTTATTTCAGTACTGTTTAATCAGGATGATAGTAACACTGTGGACGGTTTTCAGCAAGTTGCAACATTGGAATACAGAAATAAACACTTTTCCAAAAACAAGCTCTAAATCATGTTGAAATACAGAAATAAGCACTTTTCAAAAACAAGCTCCAAATCATGTTGTAAATACAGAAATAAGCACTTTTCAAAAACAAGCTCCAAATCATGTTGAAATACAGAAATAAACACTTTTCCATAAACAAGCTCTAAATCATGTTTGATGCTCTCTGTAAGTTAATTTTATTTCAGTACTGTTTAATCAGGATGATAGGAACACTGTGGACAGTTTTCAGCAAGTTGCAACATTGAAATACAGAAATAAACACTTTTCCAAAAACAAGCTCTAAATCATGTTGAAATACAGAAATAAGCACTTTTCAAAAACAAGCTCCAAATCATGTTGAAATACAGAAATAAACACTTTTCCATAAACAAGCTCTAAATCATGTTTGATGCACTCTGTAAGTTAATTTTATTTCAGTACTGTTTAATCAGGATGATAGTAACACTGTGGACGGTTTTCAGCAAGTTGCAACATTGGAATACAGAAATAAACACTTTTCCAAAAACAAGCTCTAAATCATGTTGAAATACAGAAATAAGCACTTTTCAAAAACAAGCTCCAAATCATGTTGAAATTCAGAAATAAGCACTTTTCAAATACAAGCTCCAAATCATGTTGAAATACAGAAATAAACACTTTTCCATAAACAAGCTCTAAATCATGTTTGATGCACTCTGTAAGTTAATTTTATTTCAGTACTGTTTAATCAGGATGATAGTAACACTGTGGACGGTTTTCAGCAAGTTGCAACATTGGAATACAGAAATAAACACTTTTCCAAAAACAAGCTCTAAATCATGTTGAAAAACAGAAATAAACACTTTTCAAAAACAAGCTCCAAATCATGTTGAAATACAGAAATAAGCACTTTTCAAAAACAAGCTCCAAATCATGTTGAAATACAGAAATAAACACTTTTCCATAAACAAGCTCTAAATCATGTTTGATGCACTCTGTAAGTTAATTTTATTTCAGTACTGTTTAATCAGGATGATAGTAACACTGTGGACGGTTTTCAGCAAGTTGCAACATTGGAATACAGAAATAAACACTTTTCCAAAAACAAGCTCTAAATCATGTTGAAAAACAGAAATGAGCACTTTTCAAAAACAAGCTCCAAATCATGTTGAAATACAGAAATAAACACTTTTCCATAAACAAGCTCTAAATCATGTTGAAATACAGAAATGAGCACTTTTCAAAAACAAGCTCCAAATCATGTTGAAATACAGAAATAAACACTTTTCCATAAACAAGCTCTAAATCATGTTTGATGCACTCTGTAAGTTAATTTTATTTCAGTACTGTTTAATCAGGATGATAGTAACACTGTGGACGGTTTTCAGCAAGTTGCAACATTGGAATACAGAAATAAACACTTTTCCAAAAACAAGCTCTAAATCATGTTGAAATACAGAAATAAGCACTTTTCAAAAACAAGCTCCAAATCATGTTGAAATACAGAAATAAGCACTTTTCAAAAACAAGCTCCAAATCATGTTGAAATACAGAAATAAACACTTTTCCATAAACAAGCTCTAAATCATGTTTGATGCTCTCTGTAAGTTAATTTTATTTCAGTACTGTTTAATCAGGATGATAGGAACACTGTGGACAGTTTTCAGCAAGTTGCAACATTGAAATACAGAAATAAACACTTTTCCAAAAACAAGCTCTAAATCATGTTGAAATACAGAAATAAGCACTTTTCAAAAACAAGCTCCAAATCATGTTGAAATACAGAAATAAACACTTTTCCATAAACAAGCTCTAAATCATGTTTGATGCACTCTGTAAGTTAATTTTATTTCAGTACTGTTTAATCAGGATGATAGTAACACTGTGGACGGTTTTCAGCAAGTTGCAACATTGGAATACAGAAATAAACACTTTTCCAAAAACAAGCTCTAAATCATGTTGAAATACAGAAATAAGCACTTTTCAAAAACAAGCTCCAAATCATGTTGAAATTCAGAAATAAGCACTTTTCAAATACAAGCTCCAAATCATGTTGAAATACAGAAATAAACACTTTTCCATAAACAAGCTCTAAATCATGTTTGATGCACTCTGTAAGTTAATTTTATTTCAGTACTGTTTAATCAGGATGATAGTAACACTGTGGACGGTTTTCAGCAAGTTGCAACATTGGAATACAGAAATAAACACTTTTCCAAAAACAAGCTCTAAATCATGTTGAAAAACAGAAATAAACACTTTTCAAAAACAAGCTCCAAATCATGTTGAAATACAGAAATAAGCACTTTTCAAAAACAAGCTCCAAATCATGTTGAAATACAGAAATAAACACTTTTCCATAAACAAGCTCTAAATCATGTTTGATGCACTCTGTAAGTTAATTTTATTTCAGTACTGTTTAATCAGGATGATAGTAACACTGTGGACGGTTTTCAGCAAGTTGCAACATTGGAATACAGAAATAAACACTTTTCCAAAAACAAGCTCTAAATCATGTTGAAAAACAGAAATGAGCACTTTTCAAAAACAAGCTCCAAATCATGTTGAAATACAGAAATAAACACTTTTCCATAAACAAGCTCTAAATCATGTTGAAATACAGAAATGAGCACTTTTCAAAAACAAGCTCCAAATCATGTTGAAATACAGAAATAAACACTTTTCCATAAACAAGCTCTAAATCATGTTTGATGCACTCTGTAAGTTAATTTTATTTCAGTACTGTTTAATCAGGATGATAGTAACACTGTGGACGGTTTTCAGCAAGTTGCAACATTGGAATACAGAAATAAACACTTTTCCAAAAACAAGCTCTAAATCATGTTGAAATACAGAAATAAGCACTTTTCAAAAACAAGCTCCAAATCATGTTGAAATACAGAAATAAGCACTTTTCAAAAACAAGCTCCAAATCATGTTGAAATACAGAAATAAACACTTTTCCATAAACAAGCTCTAAATCATGTTTGATGCTCTCTGTAAGTTAATTTTATTTCAGTACTGTTTAATCAGGATGATAGGAACACTGTGGACAGTTTTCAGCAAGTTGCAACATTGAAATACAGAAATAAACACTTTTCCAAAAACAAGCTCTAAATCATGTTGAAATACAGAAATAAGCACTTTTCAAAAACAAGCTCCAAATCATGTTGAAATACAGAAATAAACACTTTTCCATAAACAAGCTCTAAATCATGTTTGATGCACTCTGTAAGTTAATTTTATTTCAGTACTGTTTAATCAGGATGATAGTAACACTGTGGACGGTTTTCAGCAAGTTGCAACATTGGAATACAGAAATAAACACTTTTCCAAAAACAAGCTCTAAATCATGTTGAAATACAGAAATAAGCACTTTTCAAAAACAAGCTCCAAATCATGTTGAAATTCAGAAATAAGCACTTTTCAAATACAAGCTCCAAATCATGTTGAAATACAGAAATAAACACTTTTCCATAAACAAGCTCTAAATCATGTTTGATGCACTCTGTAAGTTAATTTTATTTCAGTACTGTTTAATCAGGATGATAGTAACACTGTGGACGGTTTTCAGCAAGTTGCAACATTGGAATACAGAAATAAACACTTTTCCAAAAACAAGCTCTAAATCATGTTGAAAAACAGAAATAAACACTTTTCAAAAACAAGCTCCAAATCATGTTGAAATACAGAAATAAGCACTTTTCAAAAACAAGCTCCAAACCCTGTTGAAATTCAGAAATAAGCACTTTTCAAATACAAGCTCCAATCATGTTGAAATACAGAAATAAACACTTTTCCATAAACAAGCTCTAAATCATGTTTGATGCTCTCTGTAAGTTAATTTTATTTCAGTACTGTTTAATCAGGATGATAGGAACACTGTGGACAGTTTTCAGCAAGTTGCAACATTGAAATACAGAAATAAACACTTTTCCAAAAACAAGCTCTAAATCATGTTGAAAAACAGAAATGAGCACTTTTCAAAAACAAGCTCCAAATCATGTTGAAATACAGAAATAAACACTTTTCCATAAACAAGCTCTAAATCATGTTGAAAAACAGAAATAAGCACTTTTCAAATACAAGCTCCAAATCATGTTGAAATACAGAAATAAACACTTTTCCATAAACAAGCTCTAAATCATGTTTGATGCACTCTGTAAGTTAATTTTATTTCAGTACTGTTTAATCAGGATGATAGTAACACTGTGGACGGTTTTCAGCAAGTTGCAACATTGGAATACAGAAATAAACACTTTTCCAAAAACAAGCTCTAAATCATGTTGAAATACAGAAATAAGCACTTTTCAAAAACAAGCTCCAAATCATGTTGAAATACAGAAATAAGCACTTTTCAAAAACAAGCTCCAAATCATGTTGAAATACAGAAATAAACACTTTTCCATAAACAAGCTCTAAATCATGTTTGATGCTCTCTGTAAGTTAATTTTATTTCAGTACTGTTTAATCAGGATGATAGGAACACTGTGGACAGTTTTCAGCAAGTTGCAACATTGAAATACAGAAATAAACACTTTTCCAAAAACAAGCTCTAAATCATGTTGAAATACAGAAATAAGCACTTTTCAAAAACAAGCTCCAAATCATGTTGAAATACAGAAATAAACACTTTTCCATAAACAAGCTCTAAATCATGTTTGATGCACTCTGTAAGTTAATTTTATTTCAGTACTGTTTAATCAGGATGATAGTAACACTGTGGACGGTTTTCAGCAAGTTGCAACATTGGAATACAGAAATAAACACTTTTCCAAAAACAAGCTCTAAATCATGTCTAAATACAGAAATAAGCACTTTTCAAAAACAAGCTCCAAATCATGTTGAAATTCAGAAATAAGCACTTTTCAAATACAAGCTCCAAATCATGTTGAAATACAGAAATAAACACTTTTCCATAAACAAGCTCTAAATCATGTTTGATGCACTCTGTAAGTTAATTTTATTTCAGTACTGTTTAATCAGGATGATAGTAACACTGTGGACGGTTTTCAGCAAGTTGCAACATTGGAATACAGAAATAAACACTTTTCCAAAAACAAGCTCTAAATCATGTTGAAAAACAGAAATAAACACTTTTCAAAAACAAGCTCCAAATCATGTTGAAATACAGAAATAAGCACTTTTCAAAAACAAGCTCCAAATCCTGTTGAAATACAGAAATAAACACTTTTCCATAAACAAGCTCTAAATCATGTTTGATGCTCTCTGTAAGTTAATTTTATTTCAGTACTGTTTAATCACGATGATAGGAACACTGTGGACAGTTTTCAGCAAGTTGCAACATTGAAATACAGAAATAAACACTTTTCCAAAAACAAGCTCTAAATCATGTTGAAAAACAGAAATGAGCACTTTTCAAAAACAAGCTCCAAATCATGTTGAAATACAGAAATAAGCACTTTTCAAATACAAGCTCCAAATCATGTTGAAATACAGAAATAAACACTTTTCCATAAACAAGCTCTAAATCATGTTTGATGCACTCTGTAAGTTAATTTTATTTCAGTACTGTTTAATCAGGATGATAGTAACACTGTGGACGGTTTTCAGCAAGTTGCAACATTGGAATACAGAAATAAACACTTTTCCAAAAACAAGCTCTAAATCATGTTGAAAAACAGAAATAAGCACTTTTCAAAAACAAGCTCCAAATCATGTTGAAATACAGAAATAAACACTTTTCCATAAACAAGCTCTAAATCATGTTTGATGCACTCTGTAAGTTAATTTTATTTCAGTACTGTTTAATCAGGATGATAGTAACACTGTGGACGGTTTTCAGCAAGTTGCAACATTGGAATACAGAAATAAACACTTTTCCAAAAACAAGCTCTAAATCATGTTGAAAAACAGAAATAAGCACTTTTCAAAAACAAGCTCCAAATCATGTTGAAATACAGAAATAAACACTTTTCCATAAACAAGCTCTAAATCATGTTTGATGCACTCTGTAAGTTAATTTTATTTCAGTACTGTTTAATCAGGATGATAGTAACACTGTGGACGGTTTTCAGCAAGTTGCAACATTGGAATACAGAAATAAACACTTTTCCAAAAACAAGCTCTAAATCATGTTGAAAAACAGAAATAAACACTTTTCAAATACAAGCTCCAAATCATGTTGAAATACAGAAATAAACACTTTTCCATAAACAAGCTCTAAATCATGTTTGATGCACTCTGTAAGTTAATTTTATTTCAGTACTGTTTAATCAGGATGATAGTAACACTGTGGACGGTTTTCAGCAAGTTGCAACATTGGAATACAGAAATAAACACTTTTCCAAAAACAAGCTCTAAATCATGTTGAAAAACAGAAATAAGCACTTTTCAAAAACAAGCTCCAAATCATGTTGAAATACAGAAATAAACACTTTTCCATAAACAAGCTCTAAATCATGTTTGATGCACTCTGTAAGTTAATTTTATTTCAGTACTGTTTAATCAGGATGATAGTAACACTGTGGACGGTTTTCAGCAAGTTGCAACATTGGAATACAGAAATAAACACTTTTCCATAAACAAGCTCTAAATCATGTTTGATGCTCTCTGTAAGTTAATTTTATTTCAGTACTGTTTAATCAGGATGATAGGAACACTGTGGACAGTTTTCAGCAAGTTGCAACATTGAAATACAGAAATAAACACTTTTCCAAAAACAAGCTCTAAATCATGTTGAAAAACAGAAATGAGCACTTTTCAAAAACAAGCTCCAAATCATGTTGAAATACAGAAATAAACACTTTTCCATAAACAAGCTCTAAATCATGTTGAAATACAGAAATGAGCACTTTTCAAAAACAAGCTCCAAATCATGTTGAAATACAGAAATAAACACTTTTCCATAAACAAGCTCTAAATCATGTTTGATGCACTCTGTAAGTTAATTTTATTTCAGTACTGTTTAATCAGGATGATAGTAACACTGTGGACGGTTTTCAGCAAGTTGCAACATTGGAATACAGAAATAAACACTTTTCCAAAAACAAGCTCTAAATCATGTTGAAATACAGAAATAAGCACTTTTCAAAAACAAGCTCCAAATCATGTTGTAAATACAGAAATAAGCACTTTTCAAAAACAAGCTCCAAATCATGTTGAAATACAGAAATAAACACTTTTCCATAAACAAGCTCTAAATCATGTTTGATGCTCTCTGTAAGTTAATTTTATTTCAGTACTGTTTAATCAGGATGATAGGAACACTGTGGACAGTTTTCAGCAAGTTGCAACATTGAAATACAGAAATAAACACTTTTCCAAAAACAAGCTCTAAATCATGTTGAAATACAGAAATAAGCACTTTTCAAAAACAAGCTCCAAATCATGTTGAAATACAGAAATAAACACTTTTCCATAAACAAGCTCTAAATCATGTTTGATGCACTCTGTAAGTTAATTTTATTTCAGTACTGTTTAATCAGGATGATAGTAACACTGTGGACGGTTTTCAGCAAGTTGCAACATTGGAATACAGAAATAAACACTTTTCCAAAAACAAGCTCTAAATCATGTTGAAATACAGAAATAAGCACTTTTCAAAAACAAGCTCCAAATCATGTTGAAATTCAGAAATAAGCACTTTTCAAATACAAGCTCCAAATCATGTTGAAATACAGAAATAAACACTTTTCCATAAACAAGCTCTAAATCATGTTTGATGCACTCTGTAAGTTAATTTTATTTCAGTACTGTTTAATCAGGATGATAGTAACACTGTGGACGGTTTTCAGCAAGTTGCAACATTGGAATACAGAAATAAACACTTTTCCAAAAACAAGCTCTAAATCATGTTGAAAAACAGAAATAAACACTTTTCAAAAACAAGCTCCAAATCATGTTGAAATACAGAAATAAGCACTTTTCAAAAACAAGCTCCAAATCATGTTGAAATACAGAAATAAACACTTTTCCATAAACAAGCTCTAAATCATGTTTGATGCACTCTGTAAGTTAATTTTATTTCAGTACTGTTTAATCAGGATGATAGTAACACTGTGGACGGTTTTCAGCAAGTTGCAACATTGGAATACAGAAATAAACACTTTTCCAAAAACAAGCTCTAAATCATGTTGAAAAACAGAAATGAGCACTTTTCAAAAACAAGCTCCAAATCATGTTGAAATACAGAAATAAACACTTTTCCATAAACAAGCTCTAAATCATGTTGAAATACAGAAATGAGCACTTTTCAAAAACAAGCTCCAAATCATGTTGAAATACAGAAATAAACACTTTTCCATAAACAAGCTCTAAATCATGTTTGATGCACTCTGTAAGTTAATTTTATTTCAGTACTGTTTAATCAGGATGATAGTAACACTGTGGACGGTTTTCAGCAAGTTGCAACATTGGAATACAGAAATAAACACTTTTCCAAAAACAAGCTCTAAATCATGTTGAAATACAGAAATAAGCACTTTTCAAAAACAAGCTCCAAATCATGTTGAAATACAGAAATAAGCACTTTTCAAAAACAAGCTCCAAATCATGTTGAAATACAGAAATAAACACTTTTCCATAAACAAGCTCTAAATCATGTTTGATGCTCTCTGTAAGTTAATTTTATTTCAGTACTGTTTAATCAGGATGATAGGAACACTGTGGACAGTTTTCAGCAAGTTGCAACATTGAAATACAGAAATAAACACTTTTCCAAAAACAAGCTCTAAATCATGTTGAAATACAGAAATAAGCACTTTTCAAAAACAAGCTCCAAATCATGTTGAAATACAGAAATAAACACTTTTCCATAAACAAGCTCTAAATCATGTTTGATGCACTCTGTAAGTTAATTTTATTTCAGTACTGTTTAATCAGGATGATAGTAACACTGTGGACGGTTTTCAGCAAGTTGCAACATTGGAATACAGAAATAAACACTTTTCCAAAAACAAGCTCTAAATCATGTTGAAATACAGAAATAAGCACTTTTCAAAAACAAGCTCCAAATCATGTTGAAATTCAGAAATAAGCACTTTTCAAATACAAGCTCCAAATCATGTTGAAATACAGAAATAAACACTTTTCCATAAACAAGCTCTAAATCATGTTTGATGCACTCTGTAAGTTAATTTTATTTCAGTACTGTTTAATCAGGATGATAGTAACACTGTGGACGGTTTTCAGCAAGTTGCAACATTGGAATACAGAAATAAACACTTTTCCAAAAACAAGCTCTAAATCATGTTGAAAAACAGAAATAAACACTTTTCAAAAACAAGCTCCAAATCATGTTGAAATACAGAAATAAGCACTTTTCAAAAACAAGCTCCAAACCCTGTTGAAATTCAGAAATAAGCACTTTTCAAATACAAGCTCCAATCATGTTGAAATACAGAAATAAACACTTTTCCATAAACAAGCTCTAAATCATGTTTGATGCTCTCTGTAAGTTAATTTTATTTCAGTACTGTTTAATCAGGATGATAGGAACACTGTGGACAGTTTTCAGCAAGTTGCAACATTGAAATACAGAAATAAACACTTTTCCAAAAACAAGCTCTAAATCATGTTGAAAAACAGAAATGAGCACTTTTCAAAAACAAGCTCCAAATCATGTTGAAATACAGAAATAAACACTTTTCCATAAACAAGCTCTAAATCATGTTGAAAAACAGAAATAAGCACTTTTCAAATACAAGCTCCAAATCATGTTGAAATACAGAAATAAACACTTTTCCATAAACAAGCTCTAAATCATGTTTGATGCACTCTGTAAGTTAATTTTATTTCAGTACTGTT
>NW_026602851.1:0-10380 GCF_029448725.1 Salvelinus fontinalis
GTCTCTCTCTCTGTCTCTCTCTCTGTCTCTCTCTCTGTCTCTCTCTCTGTCTCTCTGTCTGTCTCTCTCTACAGGAAGCTGAGGGATGTGCTACAGCAGCGTATCATCAAGTTCCTGATGGACCAGAGTAAGAAGGAACCTGAGAAGTACGCCAAGTTCTTTGAGGACTACGGCCTGTTCATCAGGGAGGGTATCGTCACCACGCAGGAGCAGGAAGTCAGGGTGAGACTGGGGGGCTGGGACAGGGGAGAGCAGGAAGTCAGGGTGAGACTAGGGGGCTGGGACAGGGGAGAGCAGGAAGTCAGGGTGAGACTGGGGGGCTGGGACAGGGGAGAGCAGGAAGTCAGGGTGAGATGGGGGCTGGGACAGGGGAGAGCAGGAAGTCAGGGTGAGACTGGGGGGCTGGGACAGGGGAGAGCAGGAAGTCAGGGTGAGACTAGGGGGCTGGGACAGGGGAGAGCAGGAAGTCAGGGTGAGACTGGGGGGCTGGGACAGGGGAGAGCAGGGAGTCAGGGTGAGACTGGGGGGCTGGGACAGGGGAGAGCAGGGAGTCAGGGTGAGACTGGGGGGCTGGGACAGGGGAGAGCAGGGAGTCAGGGTGAGACTGGGACAGGGGAGAGCAGGGAGTCAGGCTGAGACTGGGGGGCTGGGACAGGGGAGAGCAGGGAGTCGGGGTGAGACTGGGGGGCTGGGACAGGGGAGAGCAGGGAGTCGGGGTGAGACTGGGGGGCTGGGACAGGGGAGAGCAGGGAGTCGGGGTGAGACTGGGGGGCTGGGACAGGGGAGAGCAGGGAGTCGGGGTGAGACTGGGGGGCTGGGACAGGGGAGAGCAGGGAGTCGGGGTGAGACTGGGGGGCTGGGACAGGGGAGAGCAGGGAGTCGGGGTGAGACTGGGGGGCTGGGACAGGGGAGAGCAGGGAGTCGGGGTGAGACTGGGGGGCTGGGACAGGGGAGAGCAGGGAGTCGGGGTGAGACTGGGGGGCTGGGACAGGGGAGAGCAGGGAGTCGGGGTGAGACTGGGGGGCTGGGACAGGGGAGAGCAGGGAGTCGGGGTGAGACTGGGGGGCTGGGACAGGGGAGAGCAGGGAGTCGGGGTGAGACTGGGACAGGGGAGAGCAGGGAGTCGGGGTGAGACTGGGACAGGGGAGAGCAGGGAGTCAGGGTGAGACTGGGACAGGGGAGAGCAGGGAGTCAGGGTGAGACTGGGACAGGGGAGAGCAGGGAGTCAGGGTGAGACTGGGACAGGGGAGAGCAGGGAGTCAGGGTGAGACTGGGACAGGGGAGAGCAGGGAGTCAGGGTGAGACTGGGACAGGGGAGAGCAGGGAGTCAGGGTGAGACTAGGGGGCTGGGACAGGGGAGAGCAGGGAGTCAGGGTGAGACTGGGACAGGGGAGAGCAGGGAGTCGGGGTGAGACTGGGGGGCTGGGACAGGGGAGAGCAGGGAGTCGGGGTGAGACTGGGGGGCTGGGACAGGGGAGAGCAGGGAGTCGGGGTGAGACTGGGACAGGGGAGAGCAGGGAGTCAGGCTGAGACTGGGGGGCTGGGACAGGGGAGAGCAGGGAGTCGGGGTGAGACTGGGGGGCTGGGACAGGGGAGAGCAGGGAGTCGGGGTGAGACTGGGGGGCTGGGACAGGGGAGAGCAGGGAGTCGGGGTGAGACTGGGGGGCTGGGACAGGGGAGAGCAGGGAGTCAGGGTGAGACTGGGGGGCTGGGACAAGGGAGAGCAGGGAGTCAGGGTGAGACTGGGGGGCTGGGACAGGGGAGAGCAGGGAGTCAGGGTGAGACTGGGGGGCTGGGACAGGGGAGAGCAGGGAGTCAGGGTGAGACTGGGACAGGGGAGAGCAGGGAGTCAGGGTGAGACTGGGACAGGGGAGAGCAGGGAGTCAGGGTGAGACTGGGACAGGGGAGAGCAGGGAGTCAGGGTGAGACTGGGGGGCTGGGACAGGGGAGAGCAGGGAGTAAGGGTGAGACTGGGGGGCTGGGACAGGGGAGAGCAGGGAGTCAGGGTGAGACTGGGACAGGGGAGAGCAGGGAGTCAGGGTGAGACTGGGACAGGGGAGAGCAGGGAGTCAGGGTGAGACTGGGACAGGGGAGAGCAGGGAGTCAGGGTGAGACTGGGACAGGGGAGAGCAGGGAGTCAGGGTGAGACTGGGACAGGGGAGAGCAGGGAGTCAGGGTGAGACTGGGACAGGGGAGAGCAGGGAGTCAGGGTGAGACTGGGACAGGGGAGAGCAGGGAGTCAGGGTGAGACTGGGACAGGGGAGAGCAGGGAGTCAGGGTGAGACTGGGACAGGGGAGAGCAGGGAGTCAGGGTGAGACTGGGACAGGGGAGAGCAGGGAGTCAGGGTGAGACTGGGACAGGGGAGAGCAGGGAGTCAGGGTGAGACTAGGGGGCTGGGACAGGGGAGAGCAGGGAGTCAGGGTGAGACTGGGACAGGGGAGAGCAGGGAGTCAGCGTGAGACTGGGACAGGGGACTGCTGGGGTGGAGGAATGAAAAAATGGTATGCATGTTTGTTTTTTGGGGAAGGGAACGAGGATTATGTCCTAGGAATCAGAAATGTGAATTATGTCAGTCATGTACCACACTCATTATTACTGTCTTCTCTTGTCCTTTCTGTCTCTCTTGCTCTCTTTGTACAGGAGGACATCGGCAAGCTGTTGAGGTTTGAGTCTTCGGCGCTACCCGCAGGCCAGCAGACCAACCTGAAGGAGTACGGCTCCCGTATGAAGGCCGGGACACGTAACATCTACTACCTGTGTGCCCCAAACCGACACCTGGCTGAACACTCCCCCTACTTTGAGGCCATGAAGCAGAAAGACATGGAGGTGAGATGTTTTCAGATAGCCTGCTACCAGATCTGTTGTCTTGCTAACTCTCCTATGAGCATTGTCATGTCAAACAACGACTGCAGATCTGGGACCAGGCTACTTTTCAGATGGGAATATAAGACAGCGGTGATGGTGGGAGTCTGTCACTTCATCAGTGGTGGGCAGGTTTTCATCATTACTCCCTGTAATTGTTGTCAGTGTCTAACTTCTTCTTTCTCTTGTTTTCTTTGTCTCCAGGTGCTGTTCTGCTATGAGCAGTTTGACGAGCTCACCCTCCTGCACCTCAGAGAGTTTGACAAGAAGAAGCTGATCTCTGTGGAAACAGACATTGTGGTGGACCATTACAAGGAAGAGAAGTACCAGGACAGCAAGCCAGGTAAGACCCATCTCTCTCTGACCATTTCACTGAATGCTGTGTGAAGTTAGATTCATTTGAGGGGAAATCCTTGGTTCCATTTATGTCACATTTTCACCTGATCATGCATAGATATCAATAACCAGGTTTCCATCCAACCTGTTAATGCCAGGGAAGTTCCTCGGATAATGTCATGACAGGCCTGAGGGAAACAGCTCATTTGTCGGTCAACTTTCCAAATGTCAACAAAATATGATGGACAATGTGGGATATTTTTGTGTCTGTAAAATTAATTATGTGAGAAATGTTCTGTGTATACGCTTTTATGTGAAAGTATTGTGTGGTCCTCTCACTAGGACTGGGGAAAGCATGCCGTTTATTAGGCTACAGGTGGAAGTTCTGATGACCTTGACAGGGTGGTGAAAGTGCACAGTGATCTTGATGCTCCTTTCTAATAAATCTCCAGGGTCTGATTCTGGTGATGCTTGGCTGCCGTTTGACTAAAGTAATTTAGCTCTTTTGTCCATAATAATCTCATGTAGGCTATACCAGCACTGTATCTGCCAGCTGTTGGCTGGAGCGCCCTGCCAACACCAGAGTGGACACGCTCTCTATTTAACACATGTGTTGTGTGAGAACCATCAGTAGTGTTGAAAATGCAATAGAAACCCATTTAACATGTATTTTTTATTCAGTAAAAATGCAAAAGGTGTTTTATGTACATCACGTCATCACGCACAGCCTTTTATCCCCAACAAGTGACTTTGATGAAAACATATCTATGGTGGGAAATTGCGCAGGTTTTTATGCAGATTTTTTGAATATTCCCATGAAAATCTGTCACCAATTGGATGGAATCCTAACTAATGGGAGACGAAGTGAAATGTGCCCCTTAGCCTCCAACCACAGAGCTAATCTAGGAGTTCACCTAGCTTCAGACAGTAATATGAAGTACTCTAAAACTAACTCCGTGTTCTCTCCTGTGTCTATAGCCTCTGAGCGTCTGACAGAGGAGCAGGCTGAGGACCTGATCTCCTGGATGAGGAACAATCTGGGAAACAGAGTCACCAACATCAAGGTACTGTTACCCTACCATCACTATCTACACTAGTCACCAATATCAGGGTACTGTTACCCGACCATCACTATCTAAACTAGTCACCAACATCAGGGTACTGTTACCCTACCATCACTATCTAAACTAGTCTACCAACATCAAGGTACTGTTACCCTACCATCACTATCTACACTAGTCACCAACATCAAGGTACTGTTACCCTACCATCACTATCTAAACTAGTCACCAACATCAGGGTACTGTTACCCTACCATCACTATCTACACTAGTCTACCAACATCAAGGTACTGTTACCCTACCATCACTATCTACACTAGTCACCAACATCAGGGTACTGTTACCCTACCATCACTATCTACACTAGTCACCAACATCAGGGTACTGTTACCCTACCATCACTATCTACACTAGTCACCAACATCAGGGTACTGTTACCCTACCATCACTATCTACACTAGTCACCAACATCAGGGTATTGTTACCCTACCATCACTATCTACACTAGTCACCAACATCAGGGTACTGTTACCCTACCATCACTATCTACACTAGTCACCAACATCAAGGTAATGTTACCCTACCATCACTATCTAAACTAGTCACCAACATCAGGGTACTGTTACCCTACCATCACTATCTACACTAGTCACCAACATCAGGGTACTGTTACCCTACCATCACTATCTACACTAGTCACCAACATCAGGGTACTGTTACCCTACCATCACTATCTACACTAGTCACCAACATCAGGGTACTGTTACCCTACCATCACTATCTACACTAGTCACCAACATCAAGGTACTGTTACCCTACCATCACTATCTAAACTAGTCACCAACATCAGGGTACTGTTACCCTACCATCACTATCTACACTAGTCACCAACATCAAGGTACTGTTACCCTACCATCACTATCTACACTAGTCTACCAACATCAGGGTACTGTTACCCTACCATCACTATCTACACTAGTCTACCAACATCAGGGTACTGTTACCCTACCATCACTATCTACACTAGTCACCAACATCAAGGTACTGTTACCCTACCATCACTATCTACACTAATCACCAACATCAGGGTACTGTTACCCTACCATCACTATCTACACTAGTCACCAACATCAGGGTACTGTTACCCTACCATCACTATCTACACTAGTCACCAACATCAGGGTACTGTTACCCTACCATCACTATCTACACTAGTCACTAACATCAGGGTACTGTTACCCTACCATCACTATCTACACTAGTCACCAACATCAAGGTACTGTTACCCTACCATCACTATCTACACTAGTCACCAACATCAAGGTACTGTTACCCTACCATCACTATCTACACTAGTCACCAACATCAAGGTACTGTTACCCTACCATCACTATCTACACTAGTCACCAACATCAAGGTACTGTTACCCTACCATCACTATCTAAACTAGTCACCAACATCAGGGTACTGTTACCCTACCATCACTATCTACACTAGTCTACCAACATCAAGGTACTGTTACCCTACCATCACTATCTACACTAGTCACCAACATCAGGGTACTGTTACCCTACCATCACTATCTACACTAGTCACCAACATCAGGGTACTGTTACCCTACCATCACTATCTACACTAGTCACCAACATCAGGGTACTGTTACCCTACCATCACTATCTACACTAGTCACCAACATCAGGGTATTGTTACCCTACCATCACTATCTACACTAGTCACCAACATCAGGGTACTGTTACCCTACCATCACTATCTACACTAGTCACCAACATCAAGGTAATGTTACCCTACCATCACTATCTAAACTAGTCACCAACATCAGGGTACTGTTACCCTACCATCACTATCTACACTAGTCACCAACATCAGGGTACTGTTACCCTACCATCACTATCTACACTAGTCACCAACATCAGGGTACTGTTACCCTACCATCACTATCTACACTAGTCACCAACATCAAGGTACTGTTACCCTACCATCACTATCTACACTAGTCACCAACATCAAGGTACTGTTACCCTACCATCACTATCTACACTAGTCACCAACATCAGGGTACTGTTACCCTACCATCACTATCTACACTAGTCACCAACATCAGGGTACTGTTACCCTACCATCACTATCTACACTAGTCACCAACATCAAGGTACTGTTACCCTACCATCACTATCTACACTAGTCTACCAACATCAGGGTACTGTTACCCTACCATCACTATCTACACTAGTCTACCAACATCAGGGTACTGTTACCCTACCATCACTATCTACACTAGTCACCAACATCAGGGTACTGTTACCCTACCATCACTATCTACACTAGTCACCAACATCAAGGTACTGTTACCCTACCATCACTATCTACACTAATCACCAACATCAGGGTACTGTTACCCTACCATCACTATCTACACTAGTCACCAACATCAGGGTACTGTTACCCTACCATCACTATCTACACTAGTCACCAACATCAGGGTACTGTTACCCTACCATCACTATCTACACTAGTCACCAACATCAGGGTACTGTTACCCTACCATCACTATCTACACTAGTCTACCAACATCAGGGTACTGTTACCCTACCATCACTATCTACACTAGTCACCAACATCAGGGTACTGTTACCCTACCATCACTATCTACACTAGTCTACCAACATCAAGGTACTGTTACCCTACCATCACTATCTACACTAGTCACCAACATCAGGGTACTGTTACCCTACCATCACTATCTACACTAGTCACCAACATCAGGGTACTGTTACCCTACCATCACTATCTACACTAGTCACCAACATCAGGGTACTGTTACCCTACCATCACTATCTACACTAGTCACCAACATCAGGGTATTGTTACCCTACCATCACTATCTACACTAGTCACCAACATCAGGGTACTGTTACCCTACCATCACTATCTACACTAGTCACCAACATCAAGGTAATGTTACCCTACCATCACTATCTAAACTAGTCACCAACATCAGGGCACTGTTACCCTACCATCACTATCTACACTAGTCACCAACATCAGGGTACTGTTACCCTACCATCACTATCTACACTAGTCACCAACATCAAGGTACTGTTACCCTACCATCACTATCTAAACTAGTCACCAACATCAGGGTACTGTTACCCTACCATCACTATCTACACTAGTCACCAACATCAGGGTACTGTTACCCTACCATCACTATCTACACTAGTCACCAACATCAAGGTACTGTTACCCTACCATCACTATCTACACTAGTCTACCAACATCAGGGTACTGTTACCCTACCATCACTATCTACACTAGTCTACCAACATCAGGGTACTGTTACCCTACCATCACTATCTACACTAGTCACCAACATCAGGGTACTGTTACCCTACCATCACTATCTACACTAGTCACCAACATCAAGGTACTGTTACCCTACCATCACTATCTACACTAATCACCAACATCAGGGTACTGTTACCCTACCATCACTATCTACACTAGTCACCAACATCAGGGTACTGTTACCCTACCATCACTATCTACACTAGTCACCAACATCAGGGTACTGTTACCCTACCATCACTATCTACACTAGTCACCAACATCAGGGTACTGTTACCCTACCATCACTATCTACACTAGTCACCAACATCAGGGTACTGTTACCCTACCATCACTATCTACACTAGTCTACCAACATCAGGGTACTGTTACCCTACCATCACTATCTACACTAGTCACCAACATCAGGGTACTGTTACCCTACCATCACTATCTACACTAGTCTACCAACATCAGGGTACTGTTACCCTACCATCACTATCTACACTAGTCTACCAACATCAAGGTACTGTTACCCTACCATCACTATCTACACTAGTCACCAACATCAGGGTACTGTTACCCTACCATCACTATCTACACTAGTCACCAACATCAGGGTACTGTTACCCTACCATCACTATCTACACTAGTCACCAACATCAGGGTACTGTTACCCTACCATCACTATCTAAACTAGTCACCAACATCAGGGTACTGTTACCCTACCATCACTATCTACACTAGTCACCAACATCAGGGTACTGTTACCCTACCATCACTATCTACACTAGTCACCAACATCAGGGTACTGTTACCCTACCATCACTATCTAAACTAGTCACCAACATCAGGGTACTGTTACCCTACCATCACTATCTACACTAGTCACCAACATCAGGGTACTGTTACCCTACCATCACTATCTACACTAGTCTACCAACATCAGGGTACTGTTACCCTACCATCACTATCTACACTAGTCACCAACATCAAGGTACTGTTACCCTACCATCACTATCTACACTAGTCACCAACATCAGGGTACTGTTACCCTACCATCACTATCTACACTAGTCACCAACATCAAGGTACTGTTACCCTACCATCACTATCTACACTAGTCACCAACATCAAGGTACTGTTACCCTACCATCACTATCTACACTAGTCACCAACATCAAGGTACTGTTACCCTACCATCACTATCTACACTAGTCACCAACATCAAGGTACTGTTACCCTACCATCACTATCTAAACTAGTCACCAACATCAGGGTACTGTTACCCTACCATCACTATCTACACTAGTCACCAACATCAAGGTACTGTTACCCTACCATCACTATCTACACTAGTCACCAACATCAAGGTACTGTTACCCTACCATCACTATCTAAACTAGTCACCAACATCAGGGTACTGTTACCCTACCATCACTATCTACACTAGTCACCAACATCAAGGTACTGTTACCCTACCATCACTATCTAAACTAGTCACCAACATCAGGGTACTGTTACCCTACCATCACTATCTACACTAGTCACCAACATCAGGGTACTGTTACCCTACCATCACTATCTACACTAGTCACCAACATCAAGGTACTGTTACCCTACCATCACTATCTACACTAGTCACCAACATCAAGGTACTGTTACCCTACCATCACTATCTACACTAGTCACCAACATCAAGGTACTGTTACCCTACCATCACTATCTACACTAGTCACCAACATCAAGGTACTGTTACCCTACCATCACTATCTACACTAGTCACCAACATCAAGGTACTGTTACCCTACCATCACTATCTAAACTAGTCACCAACATCAGGGTACTGTTACCCTACCATCACTATCTACACTAGTCACCAACATCAAGGTACTGTTACCCTACCATCACTATCTACACTAGTCACCAACATCAGGGTACTGTTACCCTACCATCACTATCTACACTAGTCACCAACATCAGGGTACTGTTACCCTACCATCACTATCTACACTAGTCACCAACATCAGGGTACTGTTACCCTACCATCACTATCTACACTAGTCACCAACATCAGGGTACTGTTACCCTACCATCACTATCTACACTAGTCACCAACATCAGGGTACTGTTACCCTACCATCACTATCTACACTAGTCTACCAACATCAGGGTACTGTTACCCTACCATCACTATCTACACTAGTCACCAACATCAGGGTACTGTTACCCTACCATCACTATCTACACTAGTCACCAACATCAAGGTACTGTTACCCTACCATCACTATCTACACTAGTCACCAACATCAGGGTACTGTTACCCTACCATCACTATCTACACTAGTCACCAACATCAGGGTACTGTTACCCTACCATCACTATCTACACTAGTCACCAACATCAGGGTACTGTTACCCTACCATCACTATCTACACTAGTCACCAACATCAGGGTACTGTTACCCTACCATCACTATCTACACTAGTCTACCAACATCAGGGTACTGTTACCCTACCATCACTATCTACACTAGTCACCAACATCAGGGTACTGTTACCCTACCATCACTATCTACACTAGTCTACCAACATCAGGGTACTGTTACCCTACCATCACTATCTACACTAGTCTACCAACATCAAGGTACTGTTACCCTACCATCACTATCTACACTAGTCACCAACATCAGGGTACTGTTACCCTACCATCACTATCTACACTAGTCACCAACATCAGGGTACTGTTACCCTACCATCACTATCTACACTAGTC
>NW_026602852.1:0-10378 GCF_029448725.1 Salvelinus fontinalis
TCTTCCAGATGATGACAGGCCACAAACCTGAGCTAGTTGGTACGACAAAGTAGAGGTTCAGGGGAAATTATTCCCACCCCCATCTATGGAATATATAAAAAATATTCATAATCCACACTAAAAATACTATTACAATGAGTACATCCAAGGTAACAATTCATCTAGACATTTGGAAGGTCTTTGAGAAATACCTATCAAGTGATGCACTGTGATGCACTAGTCCACAAGTCTCAGTCTCCTCTTTTGATGCTATTTATTATAAACTACATGTATCCTTGAGTCCATCTATTGAGTAAAGGAGGAATAGATACTGTAAAGGTAGGACAGCAGAATTCTAAGAGATTTAACTGACAAGCTGTTCTCCGTTGTCAACAGAAATGGCGCTCATCACCACTAACCCCTACGACTTCCCAATGTGCAGCCAGGGACAGATCACTGTGGCCAGCATCAACGACAATGAAGAGTTGGATGCCACAGATGTGAGTCAAACAAAGGGTTAACCAAACTCTAGATATGGAATGGATAGGAACACCACACACACTGAATGTACTGTGAAATTCCAACTTGGTGGCAGCTGGGAATTTTCATGTATGTTTTTGTTTGATTCTAAATGCCTTGTGTTAGTTAGGCATGTGCCTCAAGGAACTCTTCATGACAGCCTCAAGAGAATACCACTAAGTGCCCTGTGGAACTGTGCTGCCATCTACTAATGTGTTGGCCAAGCGCAATCATGTGGAACAGAGAAGCCAGTCAAATCAATCCATCCCATTTGTTCTGCAGTGAGCAGCACAGACCTGTAGTGTAACTGAGCAAACTACCATTCAGTTCATCTCTGTTGTACTTCCTCTTTAATGTCAGGATGCCATTACCATCCTGGGCTTCACTAATGAAGAGAAGGTTGGCATCTACAAGCTGACAGGAGCTGTATTGCACCATGGAAACTTGAAATTCAAGCAGAAGCAGCGTGAGGAGCAGGCTGAGCCAGACGGCACAGAGGGTGAGTCCCACTCATAGATATACAATATGTAGAGCATTAGTCCCATTCCCCAACATAGAAATAGAACACCTAAGACAGACAGTGCCACATGAAAGTCAGGCAGGAGATAATTTTTGGAGAACAAATTCCAACCTCCAGAAATGTGGGTGAATCAAAACCTAACCCACAAAGAAGTTAACCAAACTATTTTGTCAGTGTGAAATCAGAAACAAGTGATCTTGTGTCCCTGAGTCTGTTGTTGTTGGTTCTCTCTCCAGTGGCTGATAAAATCGCCTACCTGCTGGGCCTGAACTCAGCTGAGATGTTGAAGGCTCTGTGCTACCCCAGAGTGAAGGTCGGCAACGAGTATGTGACCAAGGGACAGACTGTGCCTCAGGTAAGGCAGCCAAACACAGCATCTACCATTTTCTGAGCACTGGATTTATTTTGGGGACGAATTTATTGCTTTTGTTTTTCCCAAGCTTGTTTCACCTTATCACGAGACATGGTCAATATCTCATGTATTAATTTGAGGTATTATCATTGCAGGTTAATAACTCAGTCAGTGCTCTGGCCAAGTCCATCTATGAGAGGATGTTCTTGTGGATGGTCATCCGTATCAATGAGATGTTGGACACCAAGAATCCAAGGCAGTTCTATATCGGTGTGCTTGACATTGCCGGGTTTGAGATCTTTGATGTGAGTATGAGACCAGAACAAGACACTTAGTTGTGATTCAGATTGATTACAACCTTGTATGATGAAATGATCCCTTTTAAAATTCCATCAACAGTACAACAGCATGGAGCAGCTGTGCATCAACTTCACCAATGAGAAACTGCAACAGTTTTTCAACCACACCATGTTCGTCCTGGAGCAAGAGGAGTACAAGAAGGAGGGAATCGTCTGGGCCTTCATTGACTTCGGCATGGACTTGGCTGCCTGCATTGAGCTTATTGAGAAGGTAAGCTGTCTGTGAGGATTATAATGGACCGTAACAGCAAAGCTCATATGGAGCGCTGTGTGATATATTATCACAGTGGTACAACATATACAGTATTAAAATCACTGGGGAAGCCAATCGAGTCAAAAAAATCCATATTAAACCTGTGTTGTGATAATTGCGTTGTTTGCTCTATAACATGTTAGTTTATATGCTTTGACACCAAGATATGGGACTGCAGGTAGCCTAGTGGTTAGAGCATTGGACTAGTAACTGAAAGCTTGCAAGATCAAATCCCCGAGGTGACAAGGTAAAAATCTCTCGTTCTGCCCCTGAACAGGGCAGTTAACCCACTGTTCCTAGGCCGTCATTGAAAATAAGAATTTGTTCTTAACTGACTTGCCTAGTTAAATAAGGGTAAAATAAAAAAATATACAGGCCTAAGGCTGAGACAATAAGAAGTCACAGTGGCAGAATAAATTCAACCACACCTTTGTTTCATCACAAAACCGGAGAGCAACATCTGTCTTGTGGAGTCCACAAAGCATAATGAATGTAACAAACAGTTACATGACCTACAGCATGGTCAGTCAAGTACATCTTTCTGCCATTTTCGGACCACTAAACATCTATTGATTTAGGACAACAGAGAGTTACCGCAAGTCGCAAAGATATCAGGAGCTGCCTCCCTCCACTATTCCAGCACCATTTCAATTTCAACATCATCAAATCACCTATGCTTACAGTGAAAACAAAAATATTCCAAAAACGATTTTAGTCCAATCAACCTAAGCTAAATGTGTTAGTCCATGTTACTAATGTATGTGTTTGTGTGAGTAAGTAGAAAAAACATGTTGACTCACCCTACTTGCAGAGAAACGCCACATCCTCCTCTCTTTCATGTTGCAGAAATGCTTAAAAAATTCTAACTTCCTTTCCTGGGCAACGATTAGGTAGTCAACATTAGCCTACTACATCTAGCTGCATTTTGAACTTCCATACTCTCAGGCCAAAAGCAAAACGTATTCATTTTATAGTTGGATCAGAATTGGTGTTAGAATCATTGGCCAGCACGGAGAATTAAGTAAAACTATGAGTACAAGTCCCTATCTCCATCCATGGCTAATTTAGGAAAGGGCCCAATTTAGCTAGCTATCCTCCAGAGGACAACAACAAAATGAGATGCAACAATTGAAGTTTTTCTTTCTGTCAATGACGTTTGGCTTGATTTGGTGTGAAGCCAAATCCAAACTGGCTTCACTTGACACGTTTTTTGGTGCACCAGGACCATTCACAGATTAGCTCACTCAGTTTAGCTCAACTCTGATTCGCTGCTATTGTATACAAAAAAATATCAAGGGAGGCCAAATGCTCTCTGGCTTCTCTTGCATTCAATGCCACAATGTCATACTCTTTTTGACCAGACAGCATCAGATAGAAGGGCTACTACACATACAGAGACAGAGGGGCGCAGTTTTGCTCACTCTGATGCTTTACCTGGTGAGATATATTCAGCCTCTTGCTAAGCGAGATGAAAGATACATTATATTATGTCCAATTTTTGGGGAAACCTCACTTCCCTTGGCACCCATTAATATACACCACTGACAATTATCTGACTGTTGAGAACTCAATATGTTTCCTATTATGTGCCTCTAAATGAATATAATCCTATGTTTACTAAAGGAATAAATGTGATCCTAAGTGTAAATATCACTAATTTGATACACATCTCTTTTCGTAAAGCCATTGGGCATCTTCTCCATCCTTGAAGAGGAGTGCATGTTCCCCAAGTCTTCAGACACCACCTTCAAGGACAAGCTGTACGCCCAGCATCTTGGCAAAACAAATGCGTTTGAGAAGCCCAAGCCTGCCAAAGGCAAGGCAGAGGCCCACTTCTCCCTGGTGCACTACGCCGGAACTGTGGACTACAACATCACTGGCTGGCTGGAGAAGAACAAGGATCCCCTGAACGACTCAGTTTGTCAGCTGTACCAGAAGTCCGGAGTCAAAATTCTGGCTGCCCTGTATCCCCCTCCCCCTCCTGAGGGTAAGACTAGCATCACGTCCCAATATTTTTATTTTATTTAACCGTTATTTTACCAGGTAAGTTGACTGAGAACACATTCTCATTTGCAGCAACGACCTGGGGAATAGTTACAGGGGAGAGGAAGGGGATGAATGAGTCAATTGTAAACTGGGGATTATTAGGTGACCATGATGGTCAGATTGGGAATTTAGCCAGGACACCGGGGTTAACACCCCTACTCTTACGATAAGTGCCATGGGATCTTTAATGACCTCAGAGAGTCAGGACACCCGTTTAACGTCCCATCCGAAAGACGGCACCCTACACAGGGCAGTGTCCCCAATCACTGCCCTGGGGAATTGGGATATTTTTTAGACCAGAGGAAAGAATGCCTCCTACTGGCCCTCCAACACCAGTTCCAGCAGCATCTGGTCTCTCATCCAGGGACTGACCAGGACCAAACCTGCTTAGCTTCAGAAGCAACTAAACTATTTAACTAAATACAAGTGATTACTTAGACCCAAATGTTCTTTAAAGTCTTTCAATGTATCACCATTTCTCAGGGTTTATCTCTGGGATGATTTCATCATACACTCAGTTAATTTAATAAAACAATAGCTGTTATTTTACACAATCTCATTGGCAGCATTTGCCTCTAGATACGTGTGAAGTTAACCAGAGATTCTCTGGTTTATAATTAGTGTGCTTACTGAAGACAAGACCACTCTAGATTTCTTACATACTCTTATTATTATTCTATTTATTCCACCCGCTCCAGGAAATGTACTTTTCTAGTTATCTTTTACTTTTCCCCATTTTAACAGATAAAGCCAAGAAAGGAGGCAAGAAGAAGGGTGGTTCCATGCAGACAGTGTCCTCCCAGTTCAGGGTGAGCTTTTGAAATGTGTAGATTCAGTCCTTCAAAAGGTGCAATTATTCTAAATTACAGTCGGCCTGAGAAAATGGTTTGTAACCCTCTTACAGGAGAACTTACATAAGCTGATGACCAACCTGAGGAGCACTCATCCTCACTTTGTGCGCTGCCTGATCCCCAACGAGTCAAAGACTCCAGGTACAGGAAATATTGAGTTAAATATGTCATCCTATCAGTACAGTATCAGTAATCTTAACGATCCCAATCTATAACCTGTTTATGAGTATTAAAAGAGACTTGTTTTGTTTTACCAGGTCTGATGGAGAACTTCCTGGTTATCCACCAGCTCAGGTGTAATGGTGTACTGGAGGGTATCAGGATCTGCAGAAAGGGCTTCCCCAGCAGAATCATCTATGCTGACTTCAAGCAGAGGTACATACGCGCAAGCAAGCACACACACACACAAACACATACACCACATAAAACATCTGCCCCAAGGGTTTTCCCAGCATCAGAATAGTCTTACCTTTTACGTAATATAACCAACATATTACAACTTGACATGTTAAAAATGTCTCCTCATTCAGGTACAAAGTACTGAATGCCAGTGTCATCCCTGAGGGCCAGTTCATGGACAACAAGAAGGCTTCTGAGAAGCTGCTTGGGTCCATTGATGTGAATCACGAGGATTACAAGTTTGGACACACCAAGGTCAGTCAAATACCCCCCAGCAAAAGCTGACAACAAAACATAACCTGAATAATAATTTAAATCTGTACCATATAAAATCTCTCCAGGTGATCTATCCATCCTTTTGTTCTTTCTTCTTCATTTAACTAATGGAAAAGTTGGAAAAACATTGTACTGTTTTTTTCTTCAAAGTCATACATGACAAGTATAGGATAGAAACTAAACTCATTATCATGTGCATTGTGTTAGAGTGGTATCGCTTCAGTTATCTGTATCTGTACATTATTAATCTACAACAGTACAATAACTGACAATTTAGAAACAACCTATCCCATGGTATGTTTGTAACCGTTGCAAAGTTAATGTTGTTTAAATCTATCTAGTGGTGTTGTTCCCCTCTTTCGATTCAACCCTTTCTATCTGTCACCATCTGTGGTTCCATTGACCATGTTAACCTGTGTCTCAGGTGTTCTTCAAAGCCGGTCTGCTGGGTGTCCTGGAGGAGATGAGAGATGAGAAGCTGGCCACTCTGGTCGGCATGGTCCAGGCTCTCAGCCGTGGATTCCTCATGAGGAGAGAGTTTAGCAAGATGATGGAGAGGAGGTGAGGAATAGCAGACATCTTGGCAAAGCTTTCTGTCAACCACCTGTATCTAATGCATTATGATTACATACTGTATATGCTGTGAGTTGTTCAGAATGAGAAAGTACATCTTATAATGGTCAACTAAAGCTTTTGGGTTAATTCATTTAGTACAGAAATGGATGTAGCAACTAAGGATTCTAGCTTTATAGTTGCAGTTTGAGACTTGGCTGTTCAATTGTCATTTAAATGTGTGGTATTTACCCATTCATTCTTGAAGTATATAAAATGCCTCATGAGCTTAGCATGCACGACCAGATCTTGCATCTAGAGCACTGTTTATGAATTTAAGAGGGGTTACATTTCCCTAGCCCCATTCCTCAGCTGTAAACAAACAGTGACAGGTGGTTCTGTTTTGTTATTCATCTAATCCCAGAATGTAGCTTTAAGCATGTCACTCACCATGTCACTCTGTCCTTTCTGTCGACCAGAGAATCAATTTACGCCATCCAGTACAACATCCGCTCATTCATGAATGTCAAAACTTGGCCATGGATGAAGTTGTACTTCAAGATCAAGCCCCTGCTGCAGAGCGCTGAGACTGAGAAGGAGCTGGCCAACATGAAGGAGAACTATGATAAGATGACGGCAGACCTGGCCAAGGCTCTGTCCACAAAGAAGCAAATGGAGGAGAAGTTGGTGGCCTTGACGCAGGAAAAGAACGACCTGGCACTCCAAGTCGCATCTGTGAGTGAAAAAACAACGATCATTACAGGCAAATTTACATACATATGAACACACCTTTTTATTGCTCATGTTATATACTTTATATATCTCATGAATTTCTATTGATTTGCTCTGACCTCTGAGTAAAAAGTATATTTTGATACACAAAGTGAGGCCTCTGATTTGTTTACTCCTGTTCTGAAACCAGGAAGGAGAGAGTCTGAACGATGCTGAGGAAAGGTGTGAGGGGCTCATCAAGAGCAAGATCCAACAGGAGGCCAAACTCAAAGAGACGACCGAGAGGCTGGAGGATGAGGAGGAGATCAATGCTGAGTTGACTGCCAAGAAGAGGAAGCTGGAGGATGAGTGCTCTGAGCTGAAGAAGGACATTGATGACCTGGAGCTCACCCTGGCCAAAGTGGAGAAGGAGAAGCACGCCACTGAAAACAAGGTCTTGTATCTTGCCATAGACAGTCTAACCAAACACTAATCAACTCAAAACATAGCTTAACAGAAATGGAATTCAAGTTGTATTGTGGGTGCAGGAACAATTAAGACACAACAGTAGCATATAACAATAGTAGAATTTCAGTTGTGTGGTACTCCCAACATTCATTGCATGTTCTACTCCCCCATTTATGACTTCCATTCAGTACACTGGCATGGTGAACACTGACATCTAGTGTTGAATCTATAGTACAGTAATTGTTGATGCAGTGTGAATCTAATTGAAATGAATGCAATATATAACAAACTAAATCTCCCCTTTATGGGAGACTAATTTTGATGTGGCTGTTTTCAGGTTAAAAACCTGACAGAGGAGATGGCGTCTATGGATGAGAGTGTTGCCAAGCTGACCAAGGAGAAGAAAGCCCTCCAAGAGGCCCACCAGCAGACACTGGATGACCTGCAGGCAGAGGAGGACAAAGTCAACACTCTGACCAAGGCCAAGACCAAGCTGGAACAGCAAGTGGACGACGTGAGTGGAGTTTGACATTTTGGCCATGATAGTATGTAAGATGACATTATCTTCAGTTGTTTAGATTTGAACAATATATGTGTTTTTATCTTCTAGCTTGAGGGTTCTCTGGAGCAAGAGAAGAAGCTCCGTATGGACCTTGAGAGATCCAAGAGAAAGCTGGAGGGAGATCTGAAACTGGCCCAGGAGTCCATAATGGACCTGGAGAATGACAAGCAGCAAGCTGATGAGAAAATCAAGAAGTAAACACAAACAAATGACTACCGTATTAGCTGCTATAATGATTGTTCTTGACTAATTCTTGTAATTATGAATGAACATTTACATGGTATTCTTAAAAGCAAAGTGAATGGTATGATCCTCTCCCTTTACACAATCGAACCAAAACCAACTCTGCAGCCGACCTATTTGTGTTTCTTAGGAAGGAGTTTGAGACTACCCAGCTCCTCAGCAAGGTTGAGGATGAGCAGTCTCTGGGAGCTCAGCTGCAGAAGAAGATCAAGGAACTCCAGGTACAGTACAGAATATAAGCTCCAGTACAGAAAAGCACAGACTTGAATCATTTCCTTAAAAAAAAAGTATACTTCTTCTGGCAGCAGACAGTTTTCCAGTGGCTTCTGATGGCTCAGTAGGTTGGAAGATGGTGTTTCTTGTTGGTACTTCTTACCATCCCCACTCAGCCCTCAATGACAATATCCATGTTAAAATGGCTTATATCCATCTAGAGTCCTCTGTCTAACTTCTTACCTTTGAGGGGTTGGTTCCAGCATGGGACACTGTCTACTGAATATATTCTTGTAACTGGCTTTTATTAAACACATTTATGCTAAATATGCATACTATTATTATTTTGTGAGGTTCAATTGTTTCAACTGTATTGTAGTGTTCATCCCCCCTGCTCCTGCCCCCTGTTCTAGGCCCGTATTGAGGAGCTGGAGGAGGAAATTGAGGCTGAGCGTGCTGCCAGGGCTAAGGTTGAGAAGCAGAGGGCCGATCTCTCCAGGGAACTTGAGGAGATCAGCGAGAGGCTGGAGGAGGCCGGAGGCGCCACTGCTGCTCAGATTGAGATGAACAAGAAGCGTGAAGCTGAGTTCCAGAAGCTGCGTCGTGATCTTGAAGAGTCCACCCTGCAGCATGAGGCCACAGCCGCCGCTCTGCGCAAGAAGCAGGCCGACAGTGTGGCTGAGCTCGGGGAGCAGATCGACAACCTGCAGCGCGTCAAGCAGAAGCTGGAGAAGGAGAAGAGCGAGTACAAGATGGAGATTGATGACCTCTCTAGCAACATGGAGGCTGTCGCCAAGGCTAAGGTGAGTAGTGAAGTTTTGATCAAGTAGTGTTGAGGATGGTCAACTACATTACCATTCAAGTGAACTGAAGTTGACAGGAGTCACATATATAAATGAATGATGGTAAATGTTTCACTAACAGGGCAATCTGGAGAAGATGTGCCGTACTCTTGAGGACCAGCTGAGTGAGCTCAAGACTAAGAATGATGAGAATGTTCGCCAGGTCAACGACATCAGCGGACAGAGAGCCAGACTCCTGACAGAAAATGGTACCTTCAACAATGAACAACAAGCCAATGCTTTCCTTCAGTAGAACACAACATGTATTAGGGGCTGTATCCACATAGCTTCTACTGTACTATTCACCACCTAACATTGCCCTACGATTCCTCAAAATACATTTTGAACCTCAGACAACAGAGACCCTATTTACAAGATGTCCCTCTGTCCCTGCAGGTGAGTTTGGTCGCCAGCTGGAGGAGAAGGAAGCCCTGGTGTCTCAGCTGACCAGAGGCAAACAGGCCTTCACCCAGCAGGTGGAGGAGCTGAAGAGGGCGATTGAGGAGGAGGTCAAGGTAAGGGACCCAAAATGGGCTCCACGTCCACAGAGTTTAGAGTTATATCTTCATATAGACGGTGACTACACCACCCTCAGACTCCTACTGTCTCTCCACCCTCAGAGACTGATACTGTCTCTCCACCCTCAGAGACTGATACTGTCTCTCCACCCTCAGACTCCTACTGTCTCTCCACCCTCAGAGACTGATACTTTCTCTCCACCATCAGAGTCTCATACTGTCTCTCCACCCTCAGAGACTGATACTGTCTCTCCACCCTCAGAGACCGATACTGTCTCTCCACCCTCAGAGACTGATACTGTCTTTCCACCCTCAGAGACTGATACTTTCTAACCACCCTCAGAGACCTACTGTCTAACCACCCTCAGAGACTACTACCATAATTTGTTTGACAGTCTCACTCATGTCTCCTTGTCTTTGTCTTTCTTTCTCACAGGCTAAAAACGCACTGGCCCACGGTGTTCAGTCTGCCCGCCATGACTGTGACCTCCTGAGGGAGCAGTTTGAGGAGGAGCAGGAGGCCAAGGCAGAGCTGCAACGCGGCATGTCCAAGGCCAATAGTGAGGTGGCTCAGTGGAGGACTAAGTATGAAACTGATGCTATCCAGCGCACAGAGGAGCTGGAGGAGGCCAAGTGAGTCACACGCAACAGAAAAACTCAAATATGGTGTGGATGGTGAGGGTGGTAGGGGACTCTGAGAAAATGTTACATCACC
>NW_026602853.1:0-10373 GCF_029448725.1 Salvelinus fontinalis
TTTCCGGGTCAAGGTTTGGCTTTTTCAAGAGAGGCTTTATCACTGCCACTTTTAGTGAGTTTGGTACACATCCGGTGGATATAGAGCTGTTTATTAGGTTCAACATAGGAGGGCCAAGCACAGGAAGCAGCTCCTTCAGCAGTTTAGTAGGAATAGGATCCAGTATGCAGCTTGAAGGTTTAGAGGCCATGATTATTTTCATCATTGTGTCAAGAGATATAGTACTAAAACACTTAAGTGTCTCTCCCGATCCCAGGCCCTCGCAGAGCTGTGCAGATCCAGGACAGCTAAGCCCTGGAGGAATACGCAGATTCAAAGAGGAGTCCGTAATTTGCTTTCTAATGGTCATGATCTTTTCCTCAAAGAAGTTCATGAATTTATTACTGCTGAAGTGAAAGCCATCCTCTCTTGGGGAATGCTGCTTTTTAGTTAGCTTTGCAACAGTATCAAAAAGAAATTTTGGATTGTTCTTATTTTCCTCGATTAAGTTGGAAAAGTAGGATGATCGAGCAGCAGTGAGGGCTCTTCGGTACTGCACGGTACTGTCTTTCCAAGCTAGTCGGAAGACTTCCAGTTTTGTGTGGCGCCATTTCCGTTCCAATTTCCTGGAAGCTTGCTTCAAAGCTCGGGTATTTTCTGTATACCAGGGAGCTAGTGTAAGAAATTGTATTAGATATTGGTAACTTGTTCTAACAACTTCTCAACATTACCTATAAGTTGACACAACATACACACCCCCTCTTTCTCTTGGACATATGCTGGACACATAGGACATATACACGGCACCCACAATTCCCCTCCCCCATGACAATCACACAGACACACCCAACCCATGGTTGGACCTCAGGACAAAGAACTCTCAGGAACCAATGGAACGTGGACACCAGGCCTGATCAGGACTACCCAAGACCCAGACCGACCAATCGGAAGGCCAGACTCGCAGATCAACCTACTTTGCTTGTTGTCTATATATAAAACTGTATGACTGTGGAAACTCCCTCTTTTTCCAAATGACCCCATACGGATCGGATAGAAAAGAGCCGTGCTGCACGCTTTGCATAATATTTTTACACTTGAATAAACCTGCCTTATTATAAAATTATCCACCTCGTCCTATGTCTCCACTTGGTCTCCTGTCTCAAGTAAAAGAATTATCATCAACATGGTAAGCAGAGGATGGTTAAAACATATTTGAATTAGGCCCAATAGAAAATTCATCGGACAGGAGACGAGAGGGAGAAAGATTCAAGAAGGAGAGGTGACCCGCTCGAGGGAGACGTCGGCGATTCAACTCACCCAGGAAACTGATCAAAGAGCTCGAAAATATTAAGGTAAGCAGAGCCGGTTTAATCAAAATCTGCATATTGTATTATAGCCAATATCTAAATTCAATGATCAGAAGTACTGAGGTGAGTGAATTGTTGCTAAATTTATGTGGAATTGTTTAGAATCTAAGGCAATGTGTAAAGATATTTGCGAAGTATAAAATCAAGTCGCATTAGTAATCTGGGACTAGTTGAAACATTTTTCAACTAGGAGCATCAGTGATAAACCTAAGCTTGAAATAGGAGTAATGGTATTAAACTTGAAACTCAAATGTATTTGAAATGTAATGTGATCTGTTCAAGTCGTATTAGTAATCTGGGACTAGTTGAAACATTTTTCAACTAGGAGCATCAGTGATAAACCTAAGCTTGAAATAGGAGTAATGGTATTAAACTTGAAACTCAAATGTATCTGTTCAAGTCGTATTAGTAATCTGGGACTAGTGGAAATGGCATCCCTCTAGGAGCATCAGTGAGAAACCTAAGCTTGGCGTATTGGGATTCAAGTCGCATTAGTAATCTGGGACTAGTTGAAACATTTTCAACTAGGAGCACCAGTGATAAATCTAAGCTTGAAATAGGAGCAAGGGTATTAAACCTGAAACTCTCCAAATTAATGCTGTTCAAGTCGCATTAGTAATCTGGGACTAGTTGAAACATTTTTCAACTAGGAGCATCGGTGATAAAACTAAGCTTGAAATAGGAGCAAGGGTATTAAACCTGAAACTCTCCAAATTAATGTGTGTGATTGAGCGTTCCACGAGATCTATTGCTACTAATTAGCTATAAGCTAAGTTCAGGCTCCGTTAGTGGTGACCGCCGAGTCAGAATCTGTGTGCCACGGTGAAGCAGCCATTTACGGTTGATGAGTTGACCTGGTTTTCCCCTCTTATACTGTTGGCAAATCCTTAAGGGATAGAATTCATTTGAAAATTATTAGAGAAGCGCGTGAATTACTAGTATATTGTCCCCAAAGGAAAATTTCTGAAATGTTTTGGCAAAGTATTTAATTAATCGGAAAAAGTTTAAATTAACCGGGAAAGTTAAAAGAAATAATATCTCTCGAGTTAAAGGTCTTATAATTGCCATTCCAATTATATCAGGAGCGCCGGAATTCATTAGTATATTGTCCCCAAAGGAAACTTCTGAAATATTTTGCCAAAGTATTTAATTAATTAATTTAGCGAAAAGCAATAATATTTTTTTTTTATTATTATAAATACCCAAAACTGTCATTCCAATTATAACAGGAGCGCATGAATACATTCGTATATTGTTTCAAAAAGAGATAGCTGAAATATTGTTGGAAAACGAAAATAATTCATCAAATACACGGCAATAAAATCCTTTGTCCACGCGAGTCGGACACCAGACTGGGGGAGGTTAGAGGAAGAAAAATACATCGCTGGTTTCGATCAGTGACGGGCTAAAGTATACAAAGATAATAATAGACCCAGACATAGCTCAACGACAAAATGACCACGACTATCGTCCCCAAACACAAATTCAACGAATATTTAGATCAGAGAATGAAAGACAGAGCAGGCGGGAAATTACACTACAAACCCGTTAAAAGAGTTTGGGAAGAAGTGAGGCTGAGATGGATTCAAGCAGGCTTCCTTAGTGGAGTCGCCCCATCAAAAGGGCAACTCCTCATTATGAAGAAAGAATTGGAGGAAGCAGTGAAGCAAGGGATAGAATGTGAAGTTGATAAGAATAAAAGTCACTTATTTAAAAAAGAAGGGACAAAGCAGAGGGAGAAGGCAGAGGCTGAGATGAAAATAGGATTATGGGCAATTGAGGAAATTAGAAAAGCTCTCCCTTACCGGAAACCTGATACGATGGGAGTGGTCACTGGAGCACCAACTGACACCAAAGAGGGCAGGCCCAACAATAATGACGCCCCACCTACCACCACAGCAGCCCCATCGGCCCCAACCCATCTCAGGGGCACTGTGGGGTTAATGGCAATTCCCCAGGCTCAGTTCAACTCCCATGTGCATCACCACATTACCCAATACAATAAGGGTAAGGGAGGGGCTGAAACACAAATCCAGTCCCTACAGGTACAACTTTTGAAACTACAATTGAAAGAGGCCCAGAAAGGAGAGAAACCCAAGAAACAGATGGTGGCTGAAGACCAACAAGAAATCTCACAAATCATTGAAAAAACTGTTTCCCGAATGATACAGCAACAACTACCCATCTTCACCCAGCAGGGACCACCTATACACCCACCCCAGGAGCAGCCATTCCAACTGCCGTATGCCTACCCGCTTCAGCCATACCCTTCGTCGGAACCACCACTACAACCCTACTACCCACTACCACAATCAAACTATTCACCCACATGGGGACAGCCCCAGAGATACTCTGGATCTTATGGAAGCTGTCATAATTGTAAACAAGCTGGGCATATGGTGCGACAGTGTCCGCACCCAATAACCCCGGCCCAAAGCCAGTTTCTGGCCAAAAGGGGACGAGGATACGCCCCTAGACTAAGGGGGAGTCAGGCCAAGGATGTATCAACCACGTGCGGCCCTTCAACCCGCATACAATCACCCCAATCCAGACCCGAATCAGCAATCACCTCCCCCTTTTCAGGGCATGGCTGACGAATATGCCCCATGGCCCTGAAGCTGCTCACCACTAACCTACACTCATCATTGACCTGAACTACTGAAGCATCAAAGGCTTTTGCACTCTTGAAAACAGATCTCTAAGTGGCAGTAGCCCAACAGCACCTGACTAAAAAAAAAAAAAAAACAAGTTCCATCTGGATGTTTCTGAAAAAGAAGGATTTACATCATCCATCCTTTTCCAGAACCAAGAGGGGGAGAGAAGAGTGTTGAGGTATCACTCCTCCAAACTGGACCACATTGAAGCAGGACAAACCACATGCTCCAGGTATGTGGCTGCAGTGGCAAAAGCTATTGGAAAAACAGCCCACATGATAATGTGCCATCCATTGGAAATCCACACCCACCATGGGGTTGCAGCATATCTGATGAGCAAAGAATTCACGTTCAGCGCTGAAAGGAAAACGGAAATCCAGAATAAATGCACACAATCACACATCACATTTGTCAACACTGACAAAAACATGGCAGACGCACTCAATGCTGAAGGTCTACCCCACTCCTGTGCAGAAAGAGCTGCACAGGAACTGAAACGGAGACCTGACCTGGGGAACGAACCACTCACCAACACACACACATATGGGGAAAGACAATGTGACAAATGGAAAAAGGTACCTGTTAGTTATGGTAGACAGGTTCTCTAAATGGGTTGAGGCAATACCAACAGCAGGGGAGGATGCAAAATAGGTCATTAGGTGGCTGCAAACCGAACTCATGTGTATTGTTTAATGACAAACGCTCCATGTACCAATAGGGTCGGATGTGTAAATGTCAACTGATTAATAGATGTTGTTTAATGATGGGGTTAGTGTACAGGCCACAATCTCATAAGTCTCGTGGAACGCGCCAATCAAATGTATGTGCAGGTTTGAAGTTGATTTGGGTTAAAGTCCTGCCCCTGGCGTTGCTGGCCATGATAGCCTCTCCAGGTGCAGGCACCCATCTCTCTCCTCATGAGACAATGGCTGGAGGAGTCATGCTGGGTTCACCAAGGAAGGGAGGTCATATGCCCGCCCTTGATGTACAACAAATTGTAATGTTTGATAATTGACGGAACTTTCTGCAGCTCTCTCCACACAGATTCACAAAGTCCAACGGGGAAGCAGAAGGGAGATCTGGCACACGGAAGGTAAAAAATTGGTGACTGGGTGGGGTTAATGTCCACAAGAGAAAGTGGCTAGAACCCAGGTGGACTGGACTGTACGAAGTGGGGGAGGTTACTTCACACTCAGTCCAGGTCAAAGGTAAATCAGGCGCACCTTGGCACCACTTCACACATTGCACTCCAGCCCCAATCCCTTCTAGAACACTGACAGAAGTCAGAGCTGATTTAAACAGCTTAAATTCGATTCCAAATGAAGACATTTCTGACTCAGGTGATGCGGAATCAAACTCCGCCTCCCCTGATAAAAAAACCTCGCCCAGTTGGAGGGATATTTCTCCCTCCCTGGGCAAGGCTAGGGATATCTGGCCCCTTATTTGTGATATTCCTACTGATATTTGGGCTGTCCCTGGGCACTTTCACATGGTTAATAGAATAACTATAACCGGATCCCCATGGATGTATGTCACGGACACTCTAGTCTAACTAGGTAATAATAGATTAAAAAATTAAAAAAAAAAAAAAAAAAAAAAAAATTTAGAAAACAATAGTTAAAATAAGAAACTAATATGGCTCAAATTGAGAAGGTTGAATGAGAGTGGGTGGAGAGCTATGCAGAGAATGGACAGAAGATGGCAGTATTGCAGCACCCAAATGGTCTCCCAGCCGACTGGTTGAATGCTGGTGACATAATTTTGTTTTTTGGAGTAAACATTAAGGTTAAGGGTTTCCGTGTACCCAGAGATAAGATATCTTAAAAGAATACACTCATATGGGAATAGGAGTTTTACTTTCTGAGTTTTATTTAGGCAAGGGACTTTGAGAAGATAAAGGGTTCTTTTGGTATGTTTAGATATGGAACACGAATGTAGGTGTAACATTTTGACCTGTTTTCTGTTTCCATTGCATTTTCCGGCGACTTGATCACTCGCGGGGAAATGTGGTGAGAATAAGGAGATTGTGTCATTTGGGATACTAGTTTTGAGGTAAATTGATTACAATAGAGTTTATAACTCTTGACCATAAGGTAAGCATTTGTATTGGCCATTAGAAGATAGAGATAGGTTAATTAAGGTTATGTTAGGACTTTAAAGGTTGACACTATAAGACCTGTAGTTATTTTTAAATCCATGCAGATAAAGTCAAAACAGTGAGACACTTAGTTAATGTTGTAAAGGAACACACAGTTGTTATTGACTATTATTACAAAAAGGCAGACAGATGGGTCTACCCCGCACTGTTCAGACCTTGAAGGTTTGAGAGCAGAGTGGGGAGGGTGGACCAGGAAATGAGCAAGGTAGGCTGTGAAATAAGATAGGAGAGAAAGGGGTTAACATATTTAAGCAGCACAGATACATTTCAAAGTAGATAAGTCACTTGACAGAGAATTAGAAAAGAATAGATATGAATGTACGCCGAAGGGAGAATTGGATATGCGGGGAATAAAAGGGACGTTCCTAGAATATGATGTACTAGGTTATTATTTAGAGTAAGTAAGGTTGATACCTGGCCAGAGCCAGGTATCAAACGAAGGAGGGTACATTGTGGACTGGGAAAGGATGGGGTCCATTGGATAATAAACTTATTTAAAATTAAACATTTATAGCTAAAAAATTAGGCATAGAAATTAAATATATAATCAGAAAGAACAAATGAGGAACTGTTTGTTAACCAAACCTGTATGTCCAAGAGTTTATACATTGCAGGTGAATCAAGGGAGAAGGTGAATCACTCGACCTGGGGGCATATCGCACTTGGAGGGTGAGACACACTGACACTGCCGAATGATCACAGAGTTAAGGAGAAGAACTGTTGCTAATAAAGCTCAGGGGTCAACTCCTTAATGAAGAATTCCCTGACCCCGACCTTTCCTCACTGTGTTCGTTCATAGAAGTGAAAGTGTTGCTTGATCTCTGGCTGATGATGTGTTCTCTGGGAGAGGGTGGGGTTTTACAGGACTGCTTGTAGTCCTGAGCTGTCTGATCAGGATACGATGGGGAGGTTACCATCGCAGTGCTGCCAGAACCACCACCAGTTCCAACGGACCAGGGTTCAGCCGGCCTCCTCCACCACTCCAAGACCAAGTCCCACGCCATCACCTAAGCTCTCCAATCTGGTACAGATAATAAATATAAAAGACATCTCAGATAGTGAACATTTGGGGACTGAAACTGTTTATGAGGAAAGGGAGAATATGTGTTTGGCCTACAAAACACTTAATAGAAAGGACTGTGTCGTATGTGGACATGCCAGACCTATTCTGGCTGCTCACCCATTTGTCCTAAGTAATGGGGAAGGTTGGATGTGCATCCAAATTTAACCCTGTGTAAAACTCTGAGTCTTGTGTTCCCAGAAGTCCCTCCCCAGAAGGACCGTGGGAAGTTAAGGCATATGGGGGACATAACAGCTGTAACACTGGTACAGGTAGAGGTATAGACTATGGAAGGCTCCCTGCTACTACCTGCATAACTAATACCACTATTAACTAGAGGTGTTGCTGATGTATGGTGGATGTGTGGACCTGCCAGGCGGTTGACCCCATTTTTGAAAGGAAATTGTCGTTGCTCATGTGTTTTGGCCAGTCTGCTACCACCATTGCCTATTATTATAGCTAATCAACTTCTGGGAGCTACACAGGACACAGAGGCTTGGGACCAAACCAGGAGACGGCAGAAACGTGACGCTCCTTGGTCCGAGGGTACAGATAACATGCACACCAACCTGTTGGGGGTCCCAATAGGGGTCCCCCACGAATTCCAGACATTAACCAGGAATGATGGCCTGTGGCATCTGATGCCCATCATTGGCCCAGCTATTGTTGATGTTAAAACAAAAGGTCTGGATCAATTATAAACACACCCACACAGGACTTACAGGGATGGCTGAACAATTGGATGCTGCCTCACAAACCAGTAGACACAATAGACTAACACTGGACATAAGTCTGGCCAACAAGGGAGGTGTAACAGTGTTTCACGTTTGTTCCTAACAATACTAGTCCGGATGGGAGCATTTCAAAAGCTCTGAGTGGGTTGGCAAGGTTATCAGTGGAGATGAAGGGTCTTGCAGGTGTGGAGGAGAGTGGACTGTTCCCCTGGCTGGGTGGTTGTTTTGGTAAGTACACTGCAAGGACGATTACTGGATTTCTGACACTAGTTGTGGTTTTTCATTTCTGTGTTGCCTGTATCATACCTTGTTTGAAGAAGTTTGTTACAGATGTGTAAGGGGCCTCTGGTTGATGCTCCAGTTGGAGAGGCTGATACGAAAACGAGCTTCCGCAGGAGAGTGGGCTGACAGAGGAGGACCCTTGGTTTGCTGTAGATGATGTTGTTGAATGAATAAAAAGTGATGTTTGTCCTCCCTGTTGTGAAGGTTTGAAGTTCCCGGGTGGCGACGAGCCCACCTGGTACAGGTTGTATAGAGGGATGGACCGGAGGGTTTAACATATTCTCGTTTTTTGGTTTACTAATGTGTGGTTGGCCACTCCAGGGGTAGTTATTGGAGTGGTCTCCTTTTTGGTCCTTGCTCATTTACGACTCAACTTACATTGATGGAATTGGTGTCCCCAGGGGGGTACCAGATAAGTATAAACTGGTTGACCAAGTGGCCGCAGGTTTTGAATCATCATTTTGTTGGTGGTGTACAGTTAATAAAATGTGGACAGAATTAACTACATTCATTTTAATGTCCAGAAACTGGGCAATTGGACTCAACAAGGCTTCGAGGCGGTCCATGGACAATTGGCAGCTACGTCCCTGATGGCATTTCAAAATAGAATCGCGGTTGATATGTTATTGGCTGAACGGGGGGGGGGGTCTGTGCAATGTTTGGTGAACAGTGTTGTACTTTCATTCCCAATAACACAGCTACGGATGGGAGTCTGACTGTAGCATTGGAGGGACTTCGTACCCTTAATGGTAAGATGAAACAGCATTCTGGAATGGACACTACTATGTGGGACTCATGGATGGATGCTTTTGGTAAATATAAGACGCTGGCTTCCTCCGTCCTAGTATCAATTTCTGTTTTTGCGGCCATTCTTGTACTTTGTGGATGCTGTTGCATTCCATGTGCGCGCACGCTTGCTAGCCGTGTTATAACTGCAGCCATAGACCCTAATCAGGAAAGGGCCCAAATGTCCCCACTGCTTGAGGATGGGGAAGCTGGACCTGTCTATCTATTTGAGGACTAAGATACTTTTATGTCACGTCTCTTGTGAGACGTGAAGAGAGGGAATCAAAAATTTGTCTTCTGACAAATTTTATCCCATAGCTTTGTCTTTTTATACTTTTATGTCACGTCTCTTGTGAGACGTGAAGAGAGGGAATCAAAAATTTGTCTTCTGACAAATTTTATCCCATAGCTTTGTCTTTTTATACTTTTATGTCACGTCTCTTGTGAGACGTGAAGAGAGGGAATCAAAAATTTGTCTTCTGACAAATTTTATCCCATAGCTTTGTCTTTTTATACTTTTATGTCACGTCTCTTGTGAGACGTGAAGAGAGGGAATCAAAAATTTGTCTTCTGACAAATTTTATCCCATAGCTTTGTCTTTTTATACTTTTATGTCACGTCTCTTGTGAGACGTGAAGAGAGGGAATCAAAAATTTGTCTTCTGACAAATTTTATCCCATAGCTTTGTCTTTTTATACTTTTATGTCACGTCTCTTGTGAGACGTGAAGAGAGGGAATTAAAAATTTGTCTTCTGACAAATTTTATCCATTAGTTTTGTCTTTTATATACTTTTATGTCACGTCTCTTGTGAGACGTGAAGAGGGGGATTTGTAAGAAATTGTATTAGATATTGGTAACTTGTTCTAACAACTTCTCAACATTACCTATAAGTTGACACAACATACACACCCCCTCTTTCTCTTGGACATATGCTGGACACATAGGACATATACACGGCACCCACAATTCCCCTCCCCCATGACAATCACACAGACACCCAACCCATGGTTGGACCTCAGGACAAAGAACTCTCAGGAACCAATGGAACGTGGACACCAGGCCTGATCAGGACTACCCAAGACCCAGACCGACCAATCGGAAGGCCAGACTCGCAGATCAACCTACTTTGCTTGTTGTCTATATATAAAACTGTATGACTGTGGAAACTCCCTCTTTTTCCAAATGACCCCATACGGATCGGATAGAAAAGAGCCGTGCTGCACGCTTTGCATAATATTTTTACACTTGAATAAACCTGCCTTATTATAAAATTATCCACCTCGTCCTATGTCTCCACTTGGTCTCCTGTCTCAAGTAAAAGAATTATCATCAACACTAGTTTCTTATGACAA
>NW_026602854.1:0-10356 GCF_029448725.1 Salvelinus fontinalis
ATCAGATTAGAGCCATAAGGGAGACTAGACATCTACCACCCCACTACCACTATCAGATTAGAGCCATAAGGGAGACTAGACATCTACCACCCCACTACCACTATCAGATTAGAGCCATAAGGGAGACTAGAAATCTACCACCCCACTACCACTATCAGATTAGAGCCATAAGGGAGACTAGACATCTGCCACCCCACTACCACTATCAGATTAGAGCCATAAGGGAGACTAGACATCTACCACCCCCCTACCACTATCAGATTAGAGCCATAAGGGAGACTAGACATCTACCACCCCCCTACCACTATCAGATTAGAGCCATAATGGAGACTAGACATCTACCACCCCACTACCACTACCAGATTAGAGCCATAAGGGAGACTAGACATCTACCACCCCACTACCACTATCAGATTAGAGCCATAAGGGAGCCTAGACATCTACCACCCAACTAGCACTATCAGATTAGAGCCATAAGGGAGACTAGACATCTACCACCCCACTACCACTATCAGATTAGAGCCATAAGGGAGACTAGACATCTACCACCCCACTACCACTATCAGATTAGAGCCATAAGGGAGACTAGAAATCTACCACCCCACTACCACTATCAGATTAGAGCCATAAGGGAGACTAGACATCTGCCACCCCACTACCACTATCAGATTAGAGCCATAAGGGAGACTAGACATCTACCACCCCCCTACCACTATCAGATTAGAGCCATAAGGGAGACTAGACATCTACCACCCCACTACCACTACCAGATAAGAGCCATAAGGGAGACTAGACATCTACCACCCCACTACCACTATCAGATTAGAGCCATAAGGGAGACTAGACATCTACCAACCCACTACCAATACCAGATTAGAGCCATAAGGGAGACTAGACATCTACCACCCCACTACCACTATCAGGTTAGAGCCATAAGGGAGACTAGACATCTACCACCCCATTACCACTATCAGATTAGAGCCATAAGGGAGACTAGACATCTACCACCCCACAATCAGATTAGAGCCATAAGGGAGGCTAAACATCTACCACCCCACTACCACTATCAGATTAGAGCCATGAGGGAGACTAGACATCTACCAACCCCCTACCACTATCAGATTAGAGCCATAAGGGAGACTAGACATCTACCACCCCACTACCATTATCAGATTAGAGCCATAAGGGAGACTAGACATCTACCACCCCCCTATCACTATCAGATTAGAGCCATAAGGGAGACTAGACATCTACCACCCCACTACCACTACCAGATTAGAGCCATAAGGGAGACTAGACATCTACCACCCCACTACCACTATCAGATTAGAGCCATAAGGGAGCCTAGACATCTACCACCCCACTAGCACTACCAGATTAGAGCCATAAGGGAGACTAGAAATCTACCACCCCACTACCACTATCAGATTAGAGCCATAAGGGAGACTAGACATCTGCCACCCCACTACCACTATCAGATTAGAGCCATAAGGGAGACTAGACATCTACCACCCCCCTACCACTATCAGATTAGAGCCATAAGGGAGACTAGACATCTACCACCCCCCTACCACTATCAGATTAGAGCCATAATGGAGACTAGACATCTACCACCCCACTACCACTACCAGATTAGAGCCATAAGGGAGACTAGACATCTACCACCCCACTACCACTATCAGATTAGAGCCATAAGGGAGCCTAGACATCTACCACCCAACTAGCACTATCAGATTAGAGCCATAAGGGAGACTAGACATCTACCACCCCACTACCACTATCAGATTAGAGCCATAAGGGAGACTAGACATCTACCACCCCACTACCACTATCAGATTAGAGCCATAAGGGAGACTAGAAATCTACCACCCCACTACCACTATCAGATTAGAGCCATAAGGGAGACTAGACATCTGCCACCCCACTACCACTATCAGATTAGAGCCATAAGGGAGACTAGACATCTACCACCCCCCTACCACTATCAGATTAGAGCCATAAGGGAGACTAGACATCTACCACCCCACTACCACTACCAGATAAGAGCCATAAGGGAGACTAGACATCTACCACCCCACTACCACTATCAGATTAGAGCCATAAGGGAGACTAGACATCTACCAACCCACTACCAATACCAGATTAGAGCCATAAGGGAGACTAGACATCTACCACCCCACTACCACTATCAGGTTAGAGCCATAAGGGAGACTAGACATCTACCACCCCATTACCACTATCAGATTAGAGCCATAAGGGAGACTAGACATCTACCACCCCACAATCAGATTAGAGCCATAAGGGAGGCTAAACATCTACCACCCCACTACCACTATCAGATTAGAGCCATGAGGGAGACTAGACATCTACCAACCCCCTACCACTATCAGATTAGAGCCATAAGGGAGACTAGACATCTACCACCCCACTACCACTATCAGATTAGAGCCATAAGGGAGACTAGACATCTACCACCCCACTACCACTATCAGATTAGAGCCATAAGGGAGACTAGACATCTACCACCCCCCTACCACTATCAGATTAGAGCCATAAGGGAGACTAGACATCTACCACCCCACTACCACTATCAGATTATAGCCATAAGGGAGACTAGACATCTACCACCCCCCTACCACTATCAGATTAGAGCCATAATGGAGACTAGACATCTACCACCCCACTACCACTACCAGATTAGAGCCATAAGGGAGACTAGACATCTACCACCCCACTACCACTATCAGATTAGAGCCATAAGGGAGCCTAGACATCTACCACCCCACTAGCACTATCAGATTAGAGCCATAAGGGAGACTAGACATCTACCACCCCACTACCACTATCAGATTAGAGCCATAAGGGAGGCTAGACATCTACCACCCCCCTACCACTATCAGATTAGAGCCATAAGGGAGACTAGACATCTACCACCCTACTACCACTACCAGATTAGAGCCATAATAGAGACTAGACATCTACCACCCCACTACCACTATCAGATTAGAGCCATAAGGGAACCTAGACATCTACCACCCCACTCCATTATCAGATTAGAGCCATAAGGGAGACTAGACATCTACCACCCCACTACCACTATCAGATTAGAGCCATAAGGGAGACTAGACATCTACCACCCCCCTACCACTATCAGATTAGAGCCATAAGGGAGACTAGACATCTACCACCCCACTACCACTATCAGATTAGAGCCATAAGGGAGGCTAGACATCTACCACCCCCCTACCACTATCAGATTAGAGCCATAATGGAGACTAGACATCTACCACCCCACTACCACTACCAGATTAGAGCCATAAGGGAGACTAGACATCTACCACCCCACTACCACTATCAGATTAGAGCCATAAGGGAGCCTAGACATCTACCACCCAACTAGCACTATCAGATTAGAGCCATAAGGGAGACTAGACATCTACCACCCCACTACCACTATCAGATTAGAGCCATAAGGGAGACTAGACATCTACCACCCCACTACCACTATCAGATTAGAGCCATAAGGGAGACTAGAAATCTACCACCCCACTACCACTATCAGATTAGAGCCATAAGGGAGACTAGACATCTGCCACCCCACTACCACTATCAGATTAGAGCCATAAGGGAGACTAGACATCTACCACCCCCCTACCACTATCAGATTAGAGCCATAAGGGAGACTAGACATCTACCACCCCCCTACCACTATCAGATTAGAGCCATAATGGAGACTAGACATCTACCACCCCACTACCACTACCAGATTAGAGCCATAAGGGAGACTAGACATCTACCACCCCACTACCACTATCAGATTAGAGCCATAAGGGAGCCTAGACATCTACCACCCAACTAGCACTATCAGATTAGAGCCATAAGGGAGACTAGACATCTACCACCCCACTACCACTATCAGATTAGAGCCATAAGGGAGACTAGACATCTACCACCCCACTACCACTATCAGATTAGAGCCATAAGGGAGACTAGAAATCTACCACCCCACTACCACTATCAGATTAGAGCCATAAGGGAGACTAGACATCTGCCACCCCACTACCACTATCAGATTAGAGCCATAAGGGAGACTAGACATCTACCACCCCCCTACCACTATCAGATTAGAGCCATAAGGGAGACTAGACATCTACCACCCCACTACCACTACCAGATAAGAGCCATAAGGGAGACTAGACATCTACCACCCCACTACCACTATCAGATTAGAGCCATAAGGGAGACTAGACATCTACCAACCCACTACCAATACCAGATTAGAGCCATAAGGGAGACTAGACATCTACCACCCCACTACCACTATCAGGTTAGAGCCATAAGGGAGACTAGACATCTACCACCCCATTACCACTATCAGATTAGAGCCATAAGGGAGACTAGACATCTACCACCCCACAATCAGATTAGAGCCATAAGGGAGGCTAAACATCTACCACCCCACTACCACTATCAGATTAGAGCCATGAGGGAGACTAGACATCTACCAACCCCCTACCACTATCAGATTAGAGCCATAAGGGAGACTAGACATCTACCACCCCACTACCATTATCAGATTAGAGCCATAAGGGAGACTAGACATCTACCACCCCCCTATCACTATCAGATTAGAGCCATAAGGGAGACTAGACATCTACCACCCCACTACCACTACCAGATTAGAGCCATAAGGGAGACTAGACATCTACCACCCCACTACCACTATCAGATTAGAGCCATAAGGGAGCCTAGACATCTACCACCCCACTAGCACTACCAGATTAGAGCCATAAGGGAGACTAGACATCTACCACCCCACTGCCACTACCAGATTAGAGCCATAAGGGAGACTAGACATCTACCACCCCAATACCACTATCAGATTAGAGCCATAAGGGAGACTAGACATCTACCACCCCACTACCACTATCAGATTAGAGCCTTAAGGGAGACTAGACATCTACCACCCCACTACCACTATCAGATTAGAGCCATAAGGGAGACTAGACATCTGCCACCCCACTACCACTATCAGATTAGAGCCATAAGGGAGACTAGACATCTACTACCCCACTATCAGATTACAGCCATAAGGGAGACTAGACATCTACCACCCCACTACCACTATCAAATTAAAGCCATGAGGGAGACTAGACATCTACCACCCCACTACCACTATCAGATTAGAGCCATAAGGGAGCCTAGACATCTACCACCCCACTACCAGTATCAGATTAGAGCCATAAGGGAGACTAGACATCTACCACCCCACTACCACTATCAGATTAGAACCATAAGGGAGACTAGACATCTACCACCCCCCTATCACTATCAGATTAGAGCCATAAGGGAGACTAGACATCTACCACCCCATTACCACTATCAGATTAGAGCCATAAGGGAGACTAGACATCTACCACCCCACTACCACTATCAGGTTAGAGCCATAAGGGAGACTAGACATCTACCACCCCATTACCACTATCAGATTAGAGCCATAAGGGAGACTAGACATCTACCACCCCACTATCAGATTAGAGCCATAAGGGAGACTAGACATCTACCACCCCATTACCACTATCAGATTAGAGCCATAAGGGAGACTAGACATCTACCACCCCACTATCAGATTAGAGCCATAAGGGAGACTAGACATCTACCACCCCACTACCACTATCAGATTAGAGCCATAAGGGAGACTAGACATCTACCACCCCCCTACCACTATCAGATTAGAGCCATAAGGGAGACTAGACATCTACCACCCCACTACCACTATCAGATTAGAGCCATAATGGAGACTAGACATCTACCACCCCACTACCACTACCAGATTAGAGCCATAAGGGAGACTAGACATCTACCACCCCACTACCACTATCAGATTAGAGCCATAAGGGAGCCTAGACATCTACCACCCAACTAGCACTATCAGATTAGAGCCATAAGGGAGACTAGACATCTACCACCCCACTACCACTATCAGATTAGAGCCATAAGGGAGACTAGACATCTACCACCCCACTACCACTATCAGATTAGAGCCATAAGGGAGACTAGAAATCTACCACCCCACTACCACTATCAGATTAGAGCCATAAGGGAGACTAGACATCTGCCACCCCACTACCACTATCAGATTAGAGCCATAAGGGAGACTAGACATCTACCACCCCCCTACCACTATCAGATTAGAGCCATAAGGGAGACTAGACATCTACCACCCCACTACCACTACCAGATAAGAGCCATAAGGGAGACTAGACATCTACCACCCCACTACCACTATCAGATTAGAGCCATAAGGGAGACTAGACATCTACCAACCCACTACCAATACCAGATTAGAGCCATAAGGGAGACTAGACATCTACCACCCCACTACCACTATCAGGTTAGAGCCATAAAGGAGACTAGACATCTACCACCCCATTACCACTATCAGATTAGAGCCATAAGGGAGACTAGACATCTACCACCCCACAATCAGATTAGAGCCATAAGGGAGGCTAAACATCTACCACCCCACTACCACTATCAGATTAGAGCCATGAGGGAGACTAGACATCTACCAACCCCCTACCACTATCAGATTAGAGCCATAAGGGAGACTAGACATCTACCACCCCACTACCACTATCAGATTAGAGCCATAAGGGAGACTAGACATCTACCACCCCACTACCACTATCAGATTAGAGCCATAAGGGAGACTAGACATCTACCACCCCCCTACCACTATCAGATTAGAGCCATAAGGGAGACTAGACATCTACCACCCCACTACCACTATCAGATTATAGCCATAAGGGAGACTAGACATCTACCACCCCCCTACCACTATCAGATTAGAGCCATAATGGAGACTAGACATCTACCACCCCACTACCACTACCAGATTAGAGCCATAAGGGAGACTAGACATCTACCACCCCACTACCACTATCAGATTAGAGCCATAAGGGAGCCTAGACATCTACCACCCCACTAGCACTATCAGATTAGAGCCATAAGGGAGACTAGACATCTACCACCCCACTACCACTATCAGATTAGAGCCATAAGGGAGGCTAGACATCTACCACCCCCCTACCACTATCAGATTAGAGCCATAAGGGAGACTAGACATCTACCACCCTACTACCACTACCAGATTAGAGCCATAATAGAGACTAGACATCTACCACCCCACTACCACTATCAGATTAGAGCCATAAGGGAACCTAGACATCTACCACCCCACTCCATTATCAGATTAGAGCCATAAGGGAGACTAGACATCTACCACCCCACTACCACTATCAGATTAGAGCCATAAGGGAGACTAGACATCTACCACCCCCCTACCACTATCAGATTAGAGCCATAAGGGAGACTAGACATCTACCACCCCACTACCACTATCAGATTAGAGCCATAAGGGAGGCTAGACATCTACCACCCCCCTACCACTATCAGATTAGAGCCATAATGGAGACTAGACATCTACCACCCCACTACCACTACCAGATTAGAGCCATAAGGGAGACTAGACATCTACCACCCCACTACCACTATCAGATTAGAGCCATAAGGGAGCCTAGACATCTACCACCCAACTAGCACTATCAGATTAGAGCCATAAGGGAGACTAGACATCTACCACCCCACTACCACTATCAGATTAGAGCCATAAGGGAGACTAGACATCTACCACCCCACTACCACTATCAGATTAGAGCCATAAGGGAGACTAGAAATCTACCACCCCACTACCACTATCAGATTAGAGCCATAAGGGAGACTAGACATCTGCCACCCCACTACCACTATCAGATTAGAGCCATAAGGGAGACTAGACATCTACCACCCCCCTACCACTATCAGATTAGAGCCATAAGGGAGACTAGACATCTACCACCCCCCTACCACTATCAGATTAGAGCCATAATGGAGACTAGACATCTACCACCCCACTACCACTACCAGATTAGAGCCATAAGGGAGACTAGACATCTACCACCCCACTACCACTATCAGATTAGAGCCATAAGGGAGCCTAGACATCTACCACCCAACTAGCACTATCAGATTAGAGCCATAAGGGAGACTAGACATCTACCACCCCACTACCACTATCAGATTAGAGCCATAAGGGAGACTAGACATCTACCACCCCACTACCACTATCAGATTAGAGCCATAAGGGAGACTAGAAATCTACCACCCCACTACCACTATCAGATTAGAGCCATAAGGGAGACTAGACATCTGCCACCCCACTACCACTATCAGATTAGAGCCATAAGGGAGACTAGACATCTACCACCCCCCTACCACTATCAGATTAGAGCCATAAGGGAGACTAGACATCTACCACCCCACTACCACTACCAGATAAGAGCCATAAGGGAGACTAGACATCTACCACCCCACTACCACTATCAGATTAGAGCCATAAGGGAGACTAGACATCTACCAACCCACTACCAATACCAGATTAGAGCCATAAGGGAGACTAGACATCTACCACCCCACTACCACTATCAGGTTAGAGCCATAAGGGAGACTAGACATCTACCACCCCATTACCACTATCAGATTAGAGCCATAAGGGAGACTAGACATCTACCACCCCACAATCAGATTAGAGCCATAAGGGAGGCTAAACATCTACCACCCCACTACCACTATCAGATTAGAGCCATGAGGGAGACTAGACATCTACCAACCCCCTACCACTATCAGATTAGAGCCATAAGGGAGACTAGACATCTACCACCCCACTACCATTATCAGATTAGAGCCATAAGGGAGACTAGACATCTACCACCCCCCTATCACTATCAGATTAGAGCCATAAGGGAGACTAGACATCTACCACCCCACTACCACTACCAGATTAGAGCCATAAGGGAGACTAGACATCTACCACCCCACTACCACTATCAGATTAGAGCCATAAGGGAGCCTAGACATCTACCACCCCACTAGCACTACCAGATTAGAGCCATAAGGGAGACTAGACATCTACCACCCCACTGCCACTACCAGATTAGAGCCATAAGGGAGACTAGACATCTACCACCCCAATACCACTATCAGATTAGAGCCATAAGGGAGACTAGACATCTACCACCCCACTACCACTATCAGATTAGAGCCTTAAGGGAGACTAGACATCTACCACCCCACTACCACTATCAGATTAGAGCCATAAGGGAGACTAGACATCTGCCACCCCACTACCACTATCAGATTAGAGCCATAAGGGAGACTAGACATCTACTACCCCACTATCAGATTACAGCCATAAGGGAGACTAGACATCTACCACCCCACTACCACTATCAAATTAAAGCCATGAGGGAGACTAGACATCTACCACCCCACTACCACTATCAGATTAGAGCCATAAGGGAGCCTAGACATCTACCACCCCACTACCAGTATCAGATTAGAGCCATAAGGGAGACTAGACATCTACCACCCCACTACCACTATCAGATTAGAACCATAAGGGAGACTAGACATCTACCACCCCCCTATCACTATCAGATTAGAGCCATAAGGGAGACTAGACATCTACCACCCCATTACCACTATCAGATTAGAGCCATAAGGGAGACTAGACATCTACCACCCCACTACCACTATCAGGTTAGAGCCATAAGGGAGACTAGACATCTACCACCCCATTACCACTATCAGATTAGAGCCATAAGGGAGACTAGACATCTACCACCCCACTATCAGATTAGAGCCATAAGGGAGACTAGACATCTACCACCCCATTACCACTATCAGATTAGAGCCATAAGGGAGACTAGACATCTACCACCCCACTATCAGATTAGAGCCATAAGGGAGACTAGACATCTACCACCCCACTACCACTATCAGATTAGAGCCATAAGGGAGACTAGACATCTACCACCCCCCTACCACTATCAGATTAGAGCCATAAGGGAGACTAGACATCTACCACCCCACTACCACTATCAGATTAGAGCCATAAGGGAGACTAGACATCTACCACCCCCCTACCACTATCAGATTAGAGCCATAATTGAGACTAGACATCTACCACCCCACTACCACTACCAGATTAGAGCCATAAGGGAGACTAGACATCTACCACCCCACTACCACTATCAGATTAGAGCCATAAGGGAGCCTAGACATCTACCACCCCACTAGCACTATCAGATTAGAGCCATAAGGGAGACTAGACATCTACCACCCCACTACCACTATCAGATTAGAGCCATAAGGGAGAATAGACATCTACCACCCCACTACAAATATCAAATTAAAGCCATAAGGGAGACTAGACATCTACCACCCCACTACCACTATCAGATTAGAGCCATAAGG
>NW_026602855.1:0-10347 GCF_029448725.1 Salvelinus fontinalis
CAGCGAGGGAGCGAGAGAGAGAGACAGCGAGGGAGCGAGGGAGCGAGACAGCGAGAGAGCGAGAGAGCGAGAGAGCGAGAGAGCGAGAGAGCGAGAGAGCGAGACAGCGAGACAGCGAGACAGCGAGACAGCGAGACAGCGAGACAGCGAGAGAGCGAGAGAGCGAGAGAGAGAGAGACAGCGAGGGAGCGAGACAGCGAGAGAGCGAGAGAGCGAGAGAGCGAGAGAGAGAGAGACAGCGAGGGAGCGAGACAGCGAGAGAGCGAGAGAGCGAGAGAGAGAGACAGCGAGGGAGCGAGAGAGAGAGACAGCGAGAGAGAGAGACAGCGAGGGAGCGAGACAGCGAGAGAGCGAGAGAGCGAGACAGCGAGAGAGCGAGACAGCGAGAGAGCGAGAGAGCGAGAGAGCGAGAGAGCGAGAGAGCGAGAGAGCGAGAGAGCGAGACAGCGAGACAGCGAGACAGCGAGACAGCGAGACAGCGAGACAGCGAGACAGCGAGACAGCGAGACAGCGAGACAGCGAGACAGCGAGACAGCGAGAGAGCGAGACAGCGAGACAGCGAGACAGCGAGACAGCGAGACAGCGAGAGAGCGAGAGAGCGAGAGAGCGAGAGAGCGAGACAGCGAGACAGCGAGACAGCGAGACAGCGAGAGAGCGAGACAGCGAGACAGCGAGACAGCGAGACAGCGAGACAGCGAGACAGCGAGACAGCGAGACAGCGAGACAGCGAGACAGCGAGACAGCGAGACAGCGAGACAGCGAGACAGAGAGAGAGAGAGAGAGAGAGAGAGAGAGAGGAGAAAAAGAAAGATAGAGAGAGAGACAGCGAGGGAGCGAGAGAGAGAGGAGAAAAAGAAAGAGAAAGATACAGAGAGAGAGACAGCGAGGGAGCGAGAGAGAGAGAGGAGAAAAGAAAGACTAAACAGGAGACAGAAATGAGAGAAAGACCAAAATAGAAGCAAGAGAAAAGCGAGAGAAAGAAAGTCAGTGGGCCCACAGGAGAGGACAACAACACAAAAGACTGGTGCAAAACACGGAGAGAAAGAAGAAAAAGCAGAGAGGACGAAGAGGACGAAGAGCAGGAGGACGAGGATGGGAAGAGAATTTGACCAACTGGATCTTCTAAATAGGCCAGGTGAATCACACTGGTGCACAGGTTCACTGAGAACTGCTGTCTGCAGAGACACACAAAGAGGGAGGGACAGAAGGAAAATGTGAACTCCTACCTTCTCAGCACGTGGCTCTCAGAAAGACAGGCTGCCTCGCTGCCTTCGTCTCCCTCTCCTGAACATCTCTTTTTATCTATGCCCTCTGAGTCGTAAGCTGAAAATCTATGAACCCCGCAGTTGGAGAGAGAAAGAGAGATGGAGAAGTAGAGAGCGATAGAGAGAAGTAGAGAGTGATAGACGTAGAGAGAGAGAAGTAGGTAGGCGACAGATAGCCTAATGGTTAGAGTGTTGGGCCAGTAACCGAAAAGTTGCTAGATCGAATCCCCGAGCTGACAAGGTAAAAATCTGTTGTTCTGCCTCTGAACAAGGCAGTTAACCCACTGTTCCTAGGCCGTCTTCCTAGGCTGTGTTCTTAACTGACTTGCCTAGATAAATAAAGGTTACAAAAAAAAAGATGCAGAGAGCGAGAGAGAGAAGCAGAGAGCGATGGAGAGAGAAGCAGAGAGCGAGAGAGAGAAGCAGAGAGCGAGAGAGAGAAGCAGAGAGCGACAGAGAGAGAAGCAGAGAGCGACAGAGAGAGCGACAGAGAGAGAAGCAGAGAGAGCGACAGAGAGAGAAGGAGAGAGAGCGACAGAGAGAGAAGCAGAGAGAGCGACAGAGAGAAGCAGAGAGAGCGACAGAGAGAGAAGCAGAGAGAGCGACAGAGAGAAGCAGAGAGCGACAGAGAGAGAAGCAGAGAGAAGCAGAGAGCGGCAGAGAGAAGCAGAGAGAAGCAGAGAGATCTACCTGCACCACAGAACATGTATTATTCACGTCACTGAGGTCTTTCATGGTGCAGTGCCCTTGACATGAAGGGTAAGACATATTAAGATGATTCAGCTACAGCTAGTCCCTTTAGCATTACAGCACCGCCCGCCGGGTCCAGACTCACAGTAGGGGATAGGGACACACACACACACCCTCTCTGTCCCACCACTGTGTGTGTGTGTGTGTGTGTGTGTGTGTGTGTGTGTGTGTGTGTGTGTGTGTGTGTGTGTGTGTGTGTGTGTGTGTGTGTGTGTGTGTGTGTAGGTAAGAACAGCGTGACCAGTCATAACACATCATGCCTCATGAAAGGTCATAGAGCAGAGCTAATCTAGCTAATTATAGGCTGTCTATTCACATCAACGAGCACCCGACACACACACACACCCCTGATCTATCACGATCAAAATGGCTGCTCCACTTCCATCTAATGTATATACAGTATAATAATATATGCCATTTAGCAAAGCGACTTACAGGCATGAGAGCATACATTTTACATTCTCAAGCCCATAGGTGACTGTGTGTGTCTGTGTGTCTGTCTGTGTGTGTGTGTGTGTGTGTGTGTGTGTGTGTGTGTGTGTGTGTGTGTGTGTGTGTGTGTGTGTGTGTGTGTGTGTGTGTGTGTGTGTGTGTGTGTGTGTGTGTGTGTGTGTGTGTGTGTCTTCAGAGAACCAGGATGTATGGAGTACCGTGGGGCTCATCAGAATGGATGGTGAAGTTGTTAGCCAGAGCTTATCAGCGTTTTCTTTCACACACACACACACACACACACACACACACACACACACACACACACACACACACACACACACACACACACACAAGGTCACGCTCATAAACGTCTGGGGATAATAAAACACATACCTCTCTCTCTCGTTCCCTCCATCTCTCTCTGCCGTGGCATAGAGGAGTTTATGGGGGACATTCCTCTCTCCTCCATCCTATAAGTCACTACTATTAAAGAGGGCCACGGATAACGACATCTCACACACACTGGCACTAGGTAAGCGCAGGGGACCGGGTGCCTTCATGGCTAGGTTGTCGCCTAGTGCAGAGGCAATGCTCTGGTGCTTGAATTCAATTCAATAAACCATATTGGCATGAGACGCATGTAAATACTACTAAAGTAAAAGAGTTCTGAATAAAAGTAGTGGACGGGAGAAGACATCCATGTATTCTATATAAATCATATAAGGAAATGATATTGAGAATAGTATTGGTGGTTTAATGTCTTAAAGACCCTACAAACAAACTGTCCCCAGGGGGAGAATTCTCAGTGTCCCCAAGTCTGTCTGGCCTATAAAACACACCATCTATTATTTAACTAGACACACACACACAATTTCGCTACAGTGCCTACGGAAAGTATTCAGAGCTCGACTTTTTTCACAATTTGTTACGTTACAGCCCAATTCTAAAATAGATTTTTTTTTTTTTTTTTAAGTTACTCAGCAATCTACACACAATACCCCATACTGACATAGTGAAAACAGGTTTGACATTTCTGAAAATGTATTACAAATAAAAAAGAGAAAAAGCATTAACTATTCAGACCCTTTGCTATGAGATTCGAAATTGAGCTCAGGTGCATCCTGTTTCCATTGATCATCCTTGAGATGTTTCTACAACTTGATAGGAGTCCCCAAGGTCCCAAAGAACTAAGTAGCCTCCATCATTATTAAATGGAAGAAGTTTGGAACCTCCAAGACACTTCCTAGAGCTGGCCGCCCGGAAAAACGGGGGAGAATGGCCATGGTCAGGGAGGTGACCAAAAACCTGATGGTTACTCTGTCATAGCTCCAGCTATAGACTCTCAGATCATGAGAAACAAGATTCTCTGGTCTGATAAAACCAAGATTGAACTCCTTGGCCTGACTGCTAAGCGTCACGTCTGGAGGAAACCTGGCACCATCCCTACGGTGAAGCACGGTGGTGGCAGTATCATGCTGTGGGGATGTTTTTCAGCAGCAGGGACTGGAAGACTAGTCTAGTCATGATCGGGCCAAAGATGAACGGAGCAAAGTACAGAGAGATCCTGGATGAAAACCTGCTCCAGAGCACGAAGGTTTACCTTCCAACCGGACAACGACCCTAAGCACACAGCCAAGACAACGTGGCATCGGGACAAGTCTCTGAATGTCCTTGAGTGGCCCAGCCAGAGCCCAGACTTGAACCCGATCGAACATCTCTGGAGAGACCTGAAAATAGCTGTGCAGCGATGCTCCCCATCCAACCTGACAGAGCTTGAGAGGATCTGCAGAGAAGAATGGGAGAAACTCCCCAAATACTGTTGTGCCAAGCTTATAGCGTCATACCCAAGTAGACTATGCTGTAATCGCTGCCAAAGGTGCTTCAACAAAGTACTGAGTAAATGGTCTGAATACTTATGGAAATGTGATATGTTTATTTTTAATACATTTGCAAAACATTTTTTGCTTTGTCATTATGGCGTATTGTGTGTAGATTGATGGCGGGCGGGGGACTATTTAATTCATTTTAGAACAAGGCTGTAACGTAACAAAATGTGGAAAAAGTCAAGGGGTCTGAAAAATTTCTGAATGCACTGTATATCGGCACAAGCATGTCAGCTCACCGAGACCTGACTGTGCATACAAATGAACACGTGAATGTACACACAGAGAGATGGAAAGCGCTAGATAGAGAGACGGGAGGAGGAGAGAGAGATGGAAGCGCGGCACTTGTGTAATCTGACTCACGCCAAATAATTCAGACGTGAACGGAAATCAATGCAAAGCGCCAGACGAAGGAGAAATCCAATATGGTCTTGGAGTGAGAGGCAAAATAGACATTAAAGGGCTCAAAACACATGAAGGATGCACTTTCTCACCCATAACTGTGTGAGCAGGAGAATGTTAAACAGGCCTAGCCACCTCCAATTGCATATAGTGGGTGAATCTCATACAGGCTGGCTTCACAGGAGGCTGCTGAGGGGAGGACGACTCATAATACATGTCCGGAACAGATTCAATGGAATGGCATCAAACAGCTGGAAAACATGTGTTGGATGTGTTTGATACCATTCCTCTAATTCCACTCCAGTCATTACCACAAACCTCCCCAATGAAGGTGCCACCAACCTGCTGTGGCTGGCTTGGAGAAATGACAGGGTTAGGAAGGTGTTTCATAATGCTGCAGGTAAAGGTACCATTTCCAATGCAGCAATAATTTCAAACTTCCACAGAAAGGATGGACAGGCCTACATTTTGTTGTTACAAAGTGGGATTAAAATGGATTTCATAGTCATTTTTTGACAACGATCTACACAAAATGTCAGTGGAAGAAAAATTATAAGATAAAAAAATATATATATAAGAAAATAAAACAAATATATCTTGATGTCTCTAAGAGCTATTTTTGCCCATTATACTTTTAAAAATTCTTCAAACTGTCAAGTTGGTTGTTGATCATTGCTAGACAGCCATTTAAGTCTTGCCATAGATTTTCAAGCCAATTTAAGTCCAAACTGTAACTAGGCCACTGGGGAACAGTCAATGTCATCTTAGTAAGCAACTCCAGGTTGGCCTTGTGTGTTAGTGAATTTGTCTCCCAGTGTCTGTTGGAAAGCTGACTGAACCAAGTTTTCCTCTAGGATTTTGCCTGTGCTTAGTTCTATTTAGTTTATTTTTATCAACAACAACTCCCTAGTCCATGTCGATGACAAGCATACCCAAAACATGATGCAGACACCACCATGCTTGATAATATGAAGAGTGGTACTCAGTGATGTGTTGGATTTGCCCCAAACATAATGCTTTGTATTTATAACAATTTTTATTTCTTTCCCACATTTTTTGCAGTATTACTTTAATGGCTTCCTTCTTTTCACGCTGTCATTTATGCTAGTTGTGGAGAAATCCCTGAGCAGTTTCCTTCCTCGCTGGCCACTGAGTTAGGAAGGGCGCCTGTTTCCTGAATGGGTGTATTGATACACCATCCAAAGTGTAATTAATAACTTCACCACGCTCAAAGGGATATTCAATGTCTGCATCTACTAATATGGGCCCTTCTTTGTGATTCATTGGAAAACTTCCCTGGTCTTTGTGGTTGAATCTGTGTGTGAAATTCACTGCTCGATTGAGGGACCTTACAGATAATTGTATGTGTGGGGTACAAAGATGGGGCATTTCAAAATCATGTTAAACACTATTATTGCACACAGTGAGTCCATGCAACTTATGTGACTTGTTAAGCACATTTCTACTCCTGAACTTATTTAGGCTTGCCATAACAAAATGGTTGAATAACTTATTGGCTCAAGATATTTCAGCTTTTCATTTTTTATTAATTTGTAAACATTTCCAAAAACATCATTCCACTTTTATATTCTGGGCTATTGTGTGTAGATCAGTGACATCATTTTAAATTCAGGCTGTAACAACAACACATGGAAAGGAGGAGGAGGAGAGAGAGGAGGAGAGAGAGGAGGAGAGAGGAAGAGAGAGAGAGGAGAGAGGAGGAGAGAGGATAAGAGGTAGAGAGAGGATAAGAGAGGTAGAGGATAAGAGAGCTAGAGAGAGGAGGAGAGAGGAGAAAGAGAAGAACAAAGAGAGAAAGCATGTGGATGGAATCGATCAAGTGAATGAAATACCAAATTTGAATTAAAAAAAGACAGAAAGAGAGAAAGAATAAGAGAGGGATGGATAGAATGAGAAAGGTCAGAGCCACGCGTGGGAGGCGGACCAGGCCTCTTTAACTCTCACTTCCCTCAGTCTTTTATTGTTCTCTCTCATTCTGTCTGTCACAGACAGTCGTGATGGAGGGATGGAACAGAAACTACTCTGTTGCAGTCAGGCCCTAAAGCATATCACTTTTACCACTTCCATCTTCCTCTTCCCTTCCCTATACCTCTGATCCATGGTTTCCCCACGCCCCTGTTCCTCTCCACGCAAAAACTCTGCACTCAACACAATTCATATCTATTACCACACACAAACATTTCATGAACAAAAACCCTCCTTGGTGTGAAATAGAGAAAGATGGGAAATGAACATGTGAAAATGTTTACCGACGATATACCTCAGGAGACATATGGGTTCTAGGAGGAAACATCAAAAGAGGAACTTATTTGGGCTGTTTCTAAATGCCTTTGCCCTGAAATACTGCCAAGCTATTTTTAAAGAAGTACGCATGGGAAGAAGGAGCGCGTGTCAGTCAGAGATTAAGACTGCACACACAGAGATGGGAGAGAGAGGGAGATAGACATCAAGACAGAGAGCAAGAGACAGAAAGAAAAAAGGTGGAGAGAGAGAGAGAGAGAGAGAGAGAGAGAGAGAGAGAGAGCAAGAAGCAGGAGAGAGACAGAAAGAGAAAAAAGAAAGGTGGAGGGAGAGTGGTAGACACCAAGATGTAGAGAGCAAGAGAGAGATTATAAAAATAGTGGCAGAAATCTTGGCTGCTCCTCTCAACACGCGCCACTTTAATTATGCGTTTTTGCATCAGGAGAAATGAAGACGCCGTCGCCGCAGTGCTTTAGAGAGAGAACATCGAAGAGTGTGATGACACCCCAACATACCAGCCGACCCGTCAAGCCTGCACTAACACAGACTTCCTCCCCAACATACCAGCCGACCCGTCAAGCCTGCACTAACACAGAATTCCTCCCCAACATACCAGCCGACCCGTCAAGCCTGCACTAACACAGACCTCCTCCCCAACATACCAGCCGACCCGTCAAGCCTGCACTAACACAGACTGCCTCCCCAACATACCAGCCGACCCGTCAAGCCTGCACTAACACAGAATTCCTCCCCAACATACCAGCCGACCCGTCAAGCCTGCACTAACACAGAATTCCTCAAAGGAGGAAAGGGGAGAGGAGGCGAAAGGAGGGAGAAGTAAAAGAAGGGGCAGAGGAGAGGGAATGATGTTTGACGTGGCGTCGGTTTGGCACATGCGAGGCCTTGAAGTCGAATACCCCTGCTAAGACTCCACATTACCGATAGACAATCTGATTCCGAAAACTACAAACACATCGGTGGAGATGCTCGTGGAGAATTCCCTCTAAACTAAAATGAAACCCTATTCCCTGAAAAGTGGACCACTTGGAGAGCAGCTTCAATCAAACATCATTCACTAAATGAAAAAGAAATCTGCACTCAGTCAGAAAACGTCCTAAAATGAGTTCACCTGGGCTCCATTCACATCCATTGGAGCGGAGCGGCAGTTTTAAAACTCAGTGACACTGGGGGGGATTGGGGCGGAAAAAAATGTCATCGGGCCACTTCGACTAAGGCCCTCATTTTCAACCTGGGGAATGGAGAGATGGAAAGAGTGTGATAACAGGATATTTCTCCCCACTCTCTCTTTCCCTCTCAATCTCTCCCTGACCCCCCTCCCTCCCTTTACCTCCCTCTCTCTTCCCCTCCCCCTCTTTCTCCGTCCATCCCTCTCTCCCGCTGTACAATTAGCTTGGGCAGTGTTAAGATTGCATTAGCCACAGCCAGTAGGTTAAGGCAGCAGCAGCAGTCTCTCCTAAGCATGCTAACTCACACGGACGAGAGAGGGCAAGAGGGACTTGCATGTCGTGTGAGAGAAGGAAGACAATTTTGAGTTTCCGAGGGTGTGCGTGACCGAGCCAACGTGGGTATGACTGTGGTCCTGCATGGCTCACTTGGTGGAGGATGGTGCTTGCACCGCCAGAGTTATGGGTTCAATTCCTGGGGCCACCAATATGTAAAAAGTATTCACACATCCTCTGAAGCCCCCACCTGCTGTTCAAAAACCATTCACTGGCATTTTCTACTAGAAACGGGACACCAGAAATAAAAGCATCTCCCCAGTGGATGTGACTCCTACTCCTGTGTCCTGCTGCATTGCTGCAAGGATTCCAGCTGGCGATCTGTCACCGTCTGCCCTTGCCTGTCTCCCCCTGTCTGGTACAGGTACCACCGCCACACTCACCCCTCTCTCCCGAGCTCTCGCTCGCCTCCAGCACTCACGCACTGTTGGGGCGAGTGAGTCTGAACTTACAATGGCTAGCCACAAGTCGTTATATATATATTTTTTTTTTCTTGTGCATTTTGCTATTTGCCTCATAACTCCTCCATATTTTGTTGACTACAAACTTTATTTACCCAACCGTGGGACAGACTGTTTGTTCCCACACTCGGGACTCTGACTCTCTTGGTTACACAGACTTGTGGCCCCCCATCCTATTCTAACCACCTCTCGCCGGCTTTGTATTCATGTTACCTGATGAAATTGCTGTACAATATGATCTTGTTGCCATCTGATGCACATTCAGATGTCCTAAATCTGCAGAGCTCTCCCTGTCCTCTGCCGTGCCTTGATGTGCATGTACACCTGGCCCACCTACTGTTGCTAGCCGCAATTCTGACTTGTACTCTGATATCTGCTTCACTGTCTTCTGCTCTCGTAAAAGCCTGGGTTTTCTGCACATTAACACAAAAAGCTTAATACATAAAATGGATCAATTGAAAGTGTGGGTTCACAGCTCCAATCCACATGTGTTGGTCGTTACTGAGACGTGGTTAATTAAGGAAGAGTGTTTAGAATACTGATGTTAACCTTTCTGGTTATAACCTTTTTCAGTAAGACAGATCTTCCAAAGGTGGGGGAGTTGCAATCTTTACCAAGGACCACCTTCAGTGCTCGGTTGTCTCCACCAAGTCTGTCCCCAAACAATTTGATTTGCTGCTTTTAAGCATTCAACTTTCTAATAGATCTTTGTTGACTGTTGCTGGGTGCTATCGTCCTCCATCAGCACCGGTCTGTACCCTACCTGCTCTAAGCTCTCTGCTGGCCCCTTACACTAAGTCTGAATTTGTCCTGCTAGGTGACCTAAACTGGGACACGCTTAAACCACATGACCAAGTCCTAAAGCAATGGGACTCCTGTAATCTTTCTCAGATGATTACCAATACCATGTATATGATGTTATCATCATAAATAATCCTGATAGGTATCAGTCTGGTGTTTTCTGTAATGACCTTAGTGATCACTGTTTTACAGCCCGTGTACGTAATCGCTGCTCAGTGAAACAACATGTCCTGATTTGTCATAGACGTTTGCTGAAAAACTTGAATTAGCAAGCCTTCCTTCATGACCTGGCCTCTGTAAATTGGTATAGAATCAGCTTGATCCCCTCTGTCGAAGACGCTTGGGGCTTCTTTTTTGATATTTTCAGTGGTATTGTTAACAAACACGTCCCCATAAAGAAAATGAGAATTAAAAACAGGTTCAGCCCCTGGTTCGACCGTGATCTTGCAGAGTTACTCCACCTCAAGAATTGCATTTGGCGAAAGGCTCGGCACACGCATACTCAGGCTGACTGGCTCTCGTTCAGTCAAATGAGAAACGTGTACTCAGGCTGACTGGCTCTCGTTCAGTC
>NW_026602856.1:0-10347 GCF_029448725.1 Salvelinus fontinalis
AAAAAGGATAAAAACTAAATTGAAGTGCATTTTTTCTCCAGTCCATTTAACAAATATTATGCCGTAAACTGATCCTACAGGCCAATGCCCTGACTAAACACAGATCATAAAACCCAGCCAGATGACTTACTTAATGTACTTCTCCATGTACTTGTCGCAGAAGTCTGCCGCCTCAGGCCCTCCGTGGCCGTCGAACACGGCAAAGTAGAGGATATTGTCTGTCATCTGGGAGACCTGGAAGCGGTCCTCGTTCTCCCGCCGGTGGCCGATGAGCGAGGCGCAGCCCACCTTGGACAGGCTGACCTTGGGGATGGGCTTGCCGTACTTGATGGAGGGCGACAGGTTGATGGGCTCGTCTATGCGGTTGTCCCAGATGCCAAACGAGTCCCAGGTGGTAGGCTTTCCGCTGCTGTCCGGGTCGAAGCGGGTGTTGCTGGCCCGCAGCAGGCCCAGGTGGAGAGGCCGTTGGAGGGGGAGGTCATCCTGCAGGGGTAGGACACTCACTAGGGCTGTCTGGAGGAAACCCCTTTGTCGCATGGCCTGAGTCCCCCCCGACCGGGCCAGGTGGATGAGAGCGGAGGCTGACATGGTCACCAACCCAGCAACAACAGCAGACGATTCCTCGTGGGGAGAGAGATCCTCTGGCCAACAACACAGGTTACCCTAGAGCAGTCTTCTGGACTGCAAATAGGCTAACAATTGGGGAAGAATGATAGATAGCTATTAGATTGAATGTCAGCTTTCCTAGGCCTGCTGTGTTCTGCCAGCTATAGAGCGGCTGCGTTCCAATAGATGTCACGGGAATGGATGGTAGCTGAATTGATATTTCTATGTTTGTTGATGCAGGATACTCTCTCTGTCTTCCTGTGTCTCTCGACTCCATACAACAGAAAATGCATGTGAAATAGCCTACTTAATTAAATCAAATGTTCTTCTCTATTCCATATGTAGGCCTAGCCACATCTTAAGATAGGTTACGTGGAACTTTATAGTGCAGTTTTAAGGCCTCGGTCATCATTGGTCTAACATGCTAAACTCTAAGTGTCAGGGTACTTCACTTGCTGTGTTGCCGACATTTCTTCTTTGTCACACCTGTCCTGAAGCATTCTGAACATTTGTCAGAATCAGTTGATAAAATAATGCAGTTCACTTATCGTTAACTGGTGCAGCTAAAGAGCATGAACACTAGACAGGAGTCAACAGCACTTGTTATTTTATTACAGCTGAATAAATAAATATCTAATTATTAAAAATATTTCAGAAGGCTCATTAACAGGCATGCACAAAAGTATACATAGATTGGAAAAAAAAATATTGACAATGTTAACGTTCATTACTGCAGTCCATTACTGCAGCGAATTTTTCTAATGTCAACACAAACTTGACCAACGCGCATGACGCAACACCATATCCTATAATGAACAAGCTAGCTTGCTAACTAGCAACCAAACAAGCTACTGCTTGGCTAACGTTAGTTAGATAGCTGCAGTGCTGTGCATAATGTTAACTAATAGTTTCGCCAACGACCCCTGTTTATTTCATCACACTAACATTAAATAGTAAGGATAGACGATAAAGTATTCCTAATTTTACACTATTGTTTAGCTCATTTGCCAGGTAGAGCTATGCTAACAGCAGCTAGCAAAATAATTCATGATTTGCGCAGCCTATCTCCCGCCCTTGGACAACGATCACATTTCTTCGGTATTTCTCTGCAGAAAATGTTGTATTCTTACCTTTAACTCTACACAACGTCTTCGTATATGTTACAAAAGCTGCACAGCGTACAGTTAAATTAATCAACAGTGTCCGTGTGTTGAGTGCTGAACGATATCAAACAAGAAGAGGAACTGCGCCTGTCACCCGCGCAGCGCGAATCAGCATGCTGGAAACATTTACGCCTCCCTCCCACCCGGTTGTCACTAGTTACCACAGCCACAAAGTCAGTGACTAAAATGAATGAAAACAGAAAATAGCTTTTTGGTCTTAATTCAAGGTTATGGTTAGGTATGAGGATAAGGTTAGGGAAAGGTTTAAAGTCAGATCTTAAGAAGATAAATTGTAGAAATAGTTGGGGTTTAGACACAATTATGACTTTATGGATGTGGTAACTAGTAGCTCAATCTCTCTCTCACACACACACACATACACACGTAGAGCCAAATATAGCCAACCTATGTGGACTACACTTTAGTCATCAGTCAATCATCACATCATCATGTTCTGCTGGGGAGACGGTTCGAGTGGACAGTTTGGTCTAAACTTTGAGAATGTGTCTGTTCCGATAGCAGGGAATATATTCTCTGATAAAGTCACAGAAATTGTTTGTGGGGAGCAACACACTTTATTTCTCACGGTAGATGGCAGGATCCTATCATGCGGGCGCAACTCAAAGGGACAACTTGGTAGACAGAAGAAAAGAGATTCAAAACTACCAGGTAATACATCATTTAATTATATCTGACTTTTTGGGGTCAAGGATCGCTATGTAGGATAGTTCAGATTAAAGCGCTGCTAAAAGGATGCTTGCTTCTGAATTATTTTATTCTTTATCATTATGGTAACATTTTCTTTCACTATATTGTTCATAATTACAGATTATATTAAAATGTGTAGTAGCCAATATTTAGCCTAGTGAACTTTACCACAACTTTCAGAAATTGGTACGCTATCCCTCAATAAAACTACAACATCGGCACACAGTTGAGTTTCAGTTTCGTTTCTCCATCCAAATCAGAGGAACGAAGGTGAACTGTTGCTATGTTCACAGGCATCATAAACAAATTATTAAAGTCAATCAAAACAATTGCACACCTCGGTGAACTCATTTATCATCAGGGTGTTAAACTGCCCTAGTGGCACCAGGGAATCCAAATGTAATGGTATTTAACCCTTTCCAAGACATGGGACTTCCAAATAAAACTGTGTTCTACCTGTTTCAGCCCCAGTGGAGGGTCTGGGGGCAGTGGTCTCTGTGGCTTGTGGTCAGGACCACTCTGTAGCTGTGTGCGCGTCAGGACAGGTCTACTCCTGGGGGGCAGGAGGTGAGGGACAGCTGGGCATCGCCCCTACTACTGTCTCCAAAGTCCACAGGCCAAGGCAAGGAAACGTCAACTTCAACTTGAAATAGATATTGATAGTTAAATATCATCCATGATTTACATTGTCAAGTAATGAGAGCCCTTTTGGATTCCACTGATCACTAACAAAGACAATATGTACTACATGTCTTCTTTTTTCTCACAGACCAGTTCCAATACCTTCGCCCTTGCCGATAACAGTGATACAGGTTGCTTGTGGAAATTCCCATTCTTTGGCCCTGACTAAAGGTATAACATACTGTAGCTTTTGACGTAGCCCTACTCACACAGACTACATTCCATCTAAACTATGATAACCACATGCATCAGTTAGACTACACTTAGAAAAAAGGTGCTGTCTTGAACCTAAAAGGGTTATTCAGCAGTCCCAATAGGAAAACCCATTGGAGAACCCTTTTTGGTTAAAGGTAGAACCCTTTTGGGTTCCATGTAGAACCAGAGGTTCTACTACATGGTTCTACTTGGAACCCAAAAGGGTTATACCTGGAACCAAAAAGGGTTCTACCTGGAACCAAAAGGGTTATCCTATGAGGACAGCCGAAGAACCCTTTTGGAGCCCTTGTTTATAAGAGTGTACATCAAAAGGGCAGTGAGATGATATTTACACAATTGGTTAGGAAAGAATGAAACTCTGGAATTGTTGTGATGTAATGTAATATGTAATTTCTTTGTCTTCTACAGGAGGACAGGTGTTCTCATGGGGTCTGAACAGTCATGGACAGCTGGGCCTGGGGAAGGGAGTCCATCTGCAACCCATACCTTCCCTGGTGCTCTCCCTCATAGGGGTCCCAGTGACCCAGGTAGCAGCCGGAGGAACCCACACTCTGGCCCTCACCCTCCCAGGCCTGGTCTACTGCTGTGGGGCGAACAGGGCTGGGCAGCTGGGACTCAACCGTGTGGATGAGAAAGGTACTACGGCACTCTACCTCTCTTCGTACGCTACTTGTATAAAAAGTTCATTTGAACTTGGATTCCTTTGTTATAACCACTAAGTCATTTTACAGAAGTATTATGAGTGGGAACATTGTATGATGCTTGTTCCCGCTGCCAGGCCGGTTCAACATCTGTGCTGTGCCTGCTCTCAGAGTCTTGGGGGTTTCCTTCATCAGCTGTGGAGAGGCGCATTCTGCTGTTCTCACCAAGGTATCATACTATTACTGTGGAGAGGGACACTGCTGTTCTCACCAAGGTATCATACTATTACTGTGGAGAGGGACACTGCTGTTCTCACCAAGGTATCATACTATTACTGTGGAGAGGCACATTCTGCTGTTCTCACCAAGGTATCATACTATTACTGTGGAGAGGGACACTGCTGTTCTCACCAAGGTATCATACTATTACTGTGGAGAGGCACATTCTGCTGTTCTCACCAAGGTATCATACTATTACTGTGGAGAGGGACATTCTGCTGTTCTCACCAAGGTATCATACTATTACTGTGGAGAGGGACACTGCTGTTCTCACCAAGGTATCATATTATTACTGTGGAGAGGGACACTGCTGTTCTCACCAAGGTATCATACTATTACTGTGGAGAGGCACATTCTGTTGTTCTCACCAAGGTATCATACTATTACTGTGGAGAGGCACATTCTGTTGTTCTCACCAAGCTATCATACTATTCCTGTCTTTTTACTGAAGGCTCCATGGGAGAAGTTGGTGTGAAAGGAGACAAATCCGACAGCAGTTCATTAAGTTCATAAAAAGTATTTAATGTCCTAAACAGTGGGCCCACTGGGAGATAGTTCTGCACACAAAGTCAGCAACCTCTGGAAGATACAATTCATCACATATTAGTAAATAAAGCCAGTTATACAAAATTACCTTGAACAGAGGTGAAAAACAAACGATCAAGTGTCTGGATACACAATGAACCATACAAGTTATCTGAGTGCATGAATACAGTCTCATACTAAATTAGAAGTTACAGTTTATTACAGAATAGAAAGTCACAGGTTATACAGAATATGTCCTGATTATGGCTGTTAATACAGATCGAGCCTCAGGGCTACCAGAGTAAAGGTCATTCCAGTGTGTCGACCCTTCAATACTATTATTCTGTCTCTTTAAGAAGTGATTAGGGCCCTGACCTGACCAGACCAGGAACAACTCTAGGACTTGACATGTAACAACTGGTTCTGGTTCTTTGTGGTCTTTAGGGTGGACAGGTGTTTACCTTTGGGGAGGGAAGCCGAGGCCAGCTTGGACACAACGCATCAGCTAACGAACTCCTACCCAAACTGGTAGAGGGTATGGATGGACTGGTCTCACAGATAGCATGTGGCAGGTAATGACCAACAGCATAATGCTACTTATACACACATATAATAAACAGATAGGAAACCAACCTTGAACATTCTCAGTCTGACTGTGTTTTTGTCTTACTGTAACTCTGCCAGCCATCACACCCTGGTGCTGGGGTCCTCAGGGCAACTCTGGGCCTTTGGCAGTGGGGTCAAAGGTCAGCTAGGGACTGGCAACACAGAGGGCTGCTTGCGACCCACCTCAGTGCTGTTGAAAAGGGCTTCTGATGGGGCAGCAACAGTCATACAGAACGGTACCGGATACAATGTCTATTTTATTGTCTTGTCTTCTATTTTGTATTTGATTCTATTAAATTATATAATGCAGCTACATACTGACTCTGTAGTGTTTGGGTGACTGAATTAGAAAACATACATAACGAGACTTGATGTCCCTACAACCTCTTCTTTTCTTTTTTTACCAGACATGAAGATATCAGTGGGATGGAATTCAAACTTCATTTACACCGCTGGGGTGATGTTTCTGACCTTTTATACCTCAGTAAAAGGGATACTGGAACATTCTGTAATAACTGTCGCTTTCCTCATCCTCGGAAGAGGTGAGGAGAGAAGGATCTTCAGACCAATATGCGGAGTCAGGGAAATATGCCATCCTTTTTATTTAATACGAAAACTGATGACACGAAAACAAACACTTTAACAAACTACAAAATAAGAAAACGACGTACACGCAACCTGAACATAAACTTACATGGACAAACGTAAACTCACGAACAGGAACGGACATCGAAACATACGAACAGCCAAACAGCTCCAAAAGTGAAATACATCGAACACAACGAAGACATCACAGGAGACAATCACCCACAAACACACAGTGATAATGCCCTACCTAAATATGACTCTTGATTAGAGGAAAATGCAAACCACCTGCCTCTAATCAAGAGCCATACCAGGCAAACCGAAACCAACATAGAAACAGGTAACATAGACTGCCCACCCAAAACACATGCCCTGACCAAAAACACATAAAAACTAACATAAATAGGTCAGGACTGTTACAGTACCCCCCCCCAAGGTGCGAACGCCGGGCGCACCAGCACAAAGTCCAGGGGAGGGTCCGGGTGGGCAGTTGACCACGGTGGTGGTTCCGGTTCCGGACGCTGTCCCCATACCACCATAGTCACTCCCCTCTTCTGTCTACCCCTACCACTGACCACCCAAACATTACCTTCCCCTAAATAATCAGCTAGCACCGGAACAAGGGGCAGCACCGGGACAAGGGGCAGCACCGGGACAAGGGGCAGCACCGGGACAAGGGGCAGCACCGGGACAAGGGGCAGCACCGGGACAAGGGGCAGCACCGGGACAAGGGGCAGCACCGGGACAAGGGGCAGCACCGGGACAAGGGGCAGCACCGGGACAAGGGGCAGCACCGGGACAAGGGGCAGCACCGGGACAAGGGGCAGCACCGGGACAAGGGGCAGCACCGGGACAAGGGGCAGATCCCGGCTGAAGGACTCTGGCAGGTCCTGTTTGGACGGCTCTGGCAGGTCCATGCTGGCTGACGGCTCTCGACGCTCATGGCTCACTGACGGCTCTGGCTGCTCATGGCTCGCTGACGGCTCTGGCTGCTCATGGCTCGCTGGCGGCTCTGGCAGATCCTGTCTGATTGGCGGCTCTGGCAGATCCTGTCTGGTTGGCGGCTCTGGCAGATCCTGTCTGGTTGGCGGCTCTGGCAGATCCTGTCTGGTTGGCGGCTCTGGCAGATCCTGTCTGGTTGGCGGCTCTGGCAGATCCTGTCTGGCGGGCGGCTCTAGCGGCTCCTGTCTGGCTGACGGCTCTAGCGGCTCCTGTCTGGCGGATGGCTCTGTAGGCTCATGGCAGACGGGCGGCTTTGCAGGCTCATGGCAGACGGGCGGCTTTGCAGGCTCCTGGCAGACGGATGGCTCAGATGGCGCTGGGGAGACGGATGGCTCAGATGGCGCTGGGGAGACGGATGGCTCAGATGGCGCTGGGGAGACGGATGGCTCAGATGGCGCTGGGGAGACGGATGGCTCAGATGGCGCTGGGGAGACGGATGGCTCAGATGGCGCTGGGGAGACGGATGGCTCAGATGGCGCTGGGGAGACGGATGGCTCAGATGGCGCTGGGGAGACGGATGGCTCTGGCCGGATATGGCGCACTGTAGACCTGGTGCGTGGGGCCGGAACTGGAGGCACCGAACTGGATACACGCACTATAGGGAGAGTGCGTGGAGGAGGAACAGGGCTCTGGAAATGCACTGGTAGCCTAGTGCGTAATATAGGCACTGTAGGTACTAGGCTGGGGCGGGGAGGTGGCGCCGGAAATACCGGACCATGCAGGCGTACTGGCTCTCTTGAGCATTGAGCCTGCCCAACCTTACCTGGTTGAATGCTCCCGGTCGCCCTGCCAGTGCGGCGAGGTGGAATAGCCCGCACTGGGCTATGCAGGCGAACCGGGGAAACCATGCGTAAGGCAGGTGCCATGTATGCCGGCCCGAGGAGACGCACTGGAGACCAGACGCGTTGAGCCGGCCTCATGACACCTGGCTCAATGCCCAATCTAGCCCTACCAGTGCGGGGAGGTGGAATAACCCGCACTGGGCTATGCACACGTACAGGAGACACCGTGCGCTCTACTGCGTAACACGGTGTCTGCCCGTACTCCCGCTCTCCACGGTTAGCCTGGGAAGTGGGCGCAGGTCTCCTACCTGCCCTTGGCCCACAACCCCTTAGCCCCCCCCCAAGAAATTTTTGGGAGTTACTCACGGGCTTTTCGGGCTTCCGTGCAAGACGTGTCCCCTCATAATTCCGGTTACGAGCTTGAATCTCCGGCTTCCATCCACGTCTCCTAGCTGCCTCCTCATACCAGCGCTCCTGGGCTGTGACTGCCTCACTCTTCTCACGAGAGCAGCGATTTCCTCCAGTTTGCGCCCAGGGTCCTCTACCAGACAGGATCTCCTCCCAAGTCCAAAAGTCCTTGTTGCTCCGTCGAGCATTTTTCCCATACCGCTTGGTCACTGTATTTTGGTGGGTGATTCTGTAATAGCTGTCGCTTTCCTCATCCTCGGAAGAGGTGAGGAGAGAAGGATCTTCAGACCAATATGCGGAGTCAGGGAAATATGCCATCCTTTTTATTTAATACGAAAACTGATGACACGAAAACAAACACTTTAACAAACTACAAAATAAGAAAACGACGTACACGCAACCTGAACATAAACTTACATGGACAAACGTAAACTCACGAACAGGAACGGACATCGAAACATACGAACAGCCAAACAGCTCCAAAAGTGAAATACATCGAACACAACGAAGACATCACAGGAGACAATCACCCACAAACACACAGTGATAATGCCCTACCTAAATATGACTCTTGATTAGAGGAAAATGCAAACCACCTGCCTCTAATCAAGAGCCATACCAGGCAAACCGAAACCAACATAGAAACAGGTAACATAGACTGCCCACCCAAAACACATGCCCTGACCAAAAACACATAAAAACTAACATAAATAGGTCAGGACTGTTACACATTCTAAATGTCTCAAGCAGCTAATTCATGTTTGAGATATTCAACTTTATTATATTGCTTTATCTGCCTTTGTAGAGTTCTGAAAGAGAACAGCCAATCGGGAGGTTAGATAAAGCCAAGCTGCAAAAATGGCTGACGATGAAGCAAGGAAATACAGAGGCTCAAAGGTTAATTTATTATTTACATTAAATATTAAAACATACAATCAACCGTAGACAAAAGTTCTTTGTTAGTTTAAAACATTTTTTTCTCGCAAACTCAAAATGAAATAAAAAAACATTTATTTTAAAGTTATATTTCTTATAGTATAATTGTACTGAAACATCAAATGTGTCCACATTTGTTCCAACAGAGAAATATCCTTGATGTTCTCAACAAGTTCAAGTCTTGTGGCCAGTTTCACCAAAGCCAGGTAAGCGATTTTAAAATGGAAGGTTTGGATAGTTTATAATGAACACTGTGTGTGTACAGTATGTTGTGTCAATGATAATACTATACCCATGCTATTCCCTCTACCAGTGAGTCTCCATCAACTAAAGCTGCAGGAGCTTTGAGAGTGGACCTAGAGGCTGCTAGCCAGGCTTTTGATCAGCTCTTCAACATCCCATGGATCAGGAAATCAGCTAAGATTAACTCACTCTTCAAAGACTTAAACAGATATCAACAATCCATTAAATATCAATATATATTTTGAATGGAGGATCATGATAGCATAATGTAACTGTCTTCATGTCTATATATATTCTCCATACAGGTAAATATATTGCCACTGGTGGACAATATTTTCAGTTCAGCAGCTGTCATCAAGTCACCAGAGATCTTTATGATACTACCCACAATCCCTCTTTTCCACGAGGACCACAACGTCATGAACATGGTCATGACTTTAGCAATAGTTATCGATGAGGATCTGAATGAAACGGCCATGAAAATTTTAAGTAAATAACATCTGACCTTTTCAGTTTCAGCAAATTTGGCATCAGTATCATTTTACAGAATTGTATTATAATAGAAGCATAGCTGACACTGACACATTACCATATATTATAAGATCATATTTTTTTGCTCAGGCAATATCATTTACATATTTTGGACTTTTGTATTCTTATACCATCTTATAGAAGAGTGGTGGTCCTCAATGGAGACAAACATCATGACTAAGCACATTCTGATGTGGAAGAATGCCCTGTCATTCATGCTGAGGAACGGTCTTCTGGCTACCCACAACCCCGGAGTCAAATTCCTGCTGGAAGCCCTCAAGTCCCTCCACAGAGTCAGTGTCTATGTCAATCATTTTTATAATCCTCCTGACCATTTTCTGTAGGTGCTGTCTGTCAGTATTGTTGATCATCCCCTAATGTCATATTGTGAACTGCAAGGCAGATGTGCAAATCTATTTTGATGCTGACATTATC
>NW_026602857.1:0-10332 GCF_029448725.1 Salvelinus fontinalis
AGATGTCTGGTCTCCTTTATGGCTCTAATCTGATAGTGGTAGATGTCTAGTCTCCTTTATGGCTCTAATCTGATAGTGGTAGGGGGGTTGTAGATGTCTAGTCTCCTTTATGGCTCTAATCTGATAGTGGTAGTGGGGTTTTAGATGTCTATTCTCCTTTATGGCTCTAATCTGATAGTGGTAGTGGGGTGGTAGATGTCTAGTCTCCTTTATGGCTCTAATCTGATAGTGGCAGTGAGTTGATATATATCTAGTCTCCTTTATGGCTCTAATCTGATAGTGTTAGTGGGGTGGTAGATGTCTAGTCTCCCTTATGGCTCTAATCTGATAGTGGTAGACGTCTAGTCTCCTTTATGGCTCTAATCTGATAGTGGCAGTGGGTTGATAGATGTCTAGTCTCCTTTATGGCTCTAATCTGATAGTGGTAGTGGGGTGGTCGATGACTAGTCTCCTTTATGGCTCTCATCTGATAGTAGTAGTGGGGTGGTAGATGTCTAGTCTCCCGTATGGCTCTAATCTGGTAATGGTAGTGGGGTGGTAGATGTCTAGTCTCCCTTATGGCTCTAATCTGATAGTGGTAGATGTCTAGTCTCCTTTATGGCTCTAATCTGATAGTGGTAGTGGGGTTTTAGATGTCTATTCTCCTTTATGGCTCTAATCTGATAGTGGTAGTGGGGTGGCAGATGTCTAGTCTCCTTTATGGCTCTAATCTGATAGTGGTAGTGGGGTGGTAGATGTCTAGTCTCCCTTATGGCTCTAATCTGATAGTGGTAGTGGGGTGATAGATGTCTAGTCTACTTTATGGCTCTAATCTGATAGTGGTAGTGGGGTGGTAGATGTCTAGTCTCCTTTATGGCTCTAATCTGATAGTGGTAGTGGGGTGGTAGATGTCTAGTCTCCTTTATGGCTCTAATCTGATAGTGGTAGATGTCTAGTCTCCTTTATGGCTCTAATCTGATAGTGGTAGGGGGGTTGTAGATGTCTAGTCTCCTTTATGGCTCTAATCTGATAGTGGTAGTGGGGTTTTAGATGTCTATTCTCCTTTATGGCTCTAATCTGATAGTGGTAGTGGGGTGATAGATGTCTAGTCTCCTTTATGGCTCTAATCTGATAGTGGTAGTGGGGTTTTAGATGTCTATTCTCCTTTATGGCTCTAATCTGATAGTGGTATTGGGGTGGTAGATGTCTAGTCTCCTTTATGGCTCTAATCTGATAGTGGTAGTGTGGTTTTAGATGTCTATTATCCTTTATGGCTCTAATCTGATAGTGGTAGTGTGGTGATAGATGTCTAGTCTCCTTTATGGCTCTAATCTGATAGTGGTAGTGGGGTGGTAGATGTCTAGTCTCCCTTATGGCTCTAATCTGATAGTGGTAGTGGGGTGGTAGATGTCTAGTCTCCTTTATGGCTCTAATCTGATAGTGGTAGTGGGGTGGTAGATGTCTAGTCTCCTTTATGGCTCTAATCTGATAGTGGCAGTGAGTTGATATATATCTAGTCTCCTTTATGGCTCTAATCTGATAGTGTTAGTGGGGTGGTAGATGTCTAGTCTCCCTTATGGCTCTAATCTGATAGTGGTAGATGTCTAGTCTCCTTTATGGCTCTAATCTGATAGTGGCAGTGGGTTGATAGATGTCTAGTCTCCTTTATGGCTCTAATCTGATAGTGGTAGTGGGGTGGTAGATGTCTAGTCTCCTTTATGGCTCTAATCTGATAGTGGTAGTGGGGTGGTCGATGTCTAGTCTCCCTTATGGCTCTCATCTGATAGTGGTAGATGTCTAGTCTCCTTTATGGCTCTAATCTGATAGTGGTAGGGGGGTTTTAGATGTCTATTCTCCTTTATGGCTCTAATCTGATAGTGGTAGTGGGGTTTTAGATGTCTATTCTCCTTTATGGCTCTAATCTGATAGTGGTAGTGGGGTGGTAGATGTCTAGTCTCCTTTATGGCTCTAATCTGATAGTGGTAGTGTGGTGATAGATGTCTAGTCTCCTTTATGGCTCTAATCTGATAGTGGCAGTGAGTTGATATATATCTAGTCTCCTTTATGGCTCTAATCTGATAGTGTTAGTGGGGTGGTAGATGTCTAGTCTCCTTTATGGCTCTAATCTGATAGTGGTAGTGGGGTGGTAGATGTCTAGTCTCCTTTATGGCTCTAATCTGATAGTGGTAGTGGGGTGGTAGATGTCTAGTCTCCCTTATGGCTCTAATCTGATAGTGGTAGTGGGGTGATAGATGTCTAGTCTACTTTATGGCTCTAATCTGATAGTGGTAGTGGGGTGGTAGATGTCTGGTCTCCTTTATGGCTCTAATCTGATAGTGGTAGATGTCTAGTCTCCTTTATGGCTCTAATCTGATAGTGGTAGGGGGGTTGTAGATGTCTAGTCTCCTTTATGGCTCTAATCTGATAGTGGTAGTGGGGTTTTAGATGTCTATTCTCCTTTATGGCTCTAATCTGATAGTGGTAGTGGGGTGGTAGATGTCTAGTCTCCTTTATGGCTCTAATCTGATAGTGGCAGTGAGTTGATATATATCTAGTCTCCTTTATGGCTCTAATCTGATAGTGTTAGTGGGGTGGTAGATGTCTAGTCTCCCTTATGGCTCTAATCTGATAGTGGTAGACGTCTAGTCTCCTTTATGGCTCTAATCTGATAGTGGCAGTGGGTTGATAGATGTCTAGTCTCCTTTATGGCTCTAATCTGATAGTGGTAGTGGGGTGGTCGATGACTAGTCTCCTTTATGGCTCTCATCTGATAGTAGTAGTGGGGTGGTAGATGTCTAGTCTCCCGTATGGCTCTAATCTGGTAATGGTAGTGGGGTGGTAGATGTCTAGTCTCCCTTATGGCTCTAATCTGATAGTGGTAGATGTCTAGTCTCCTTTATGGCTCTAATCTGATAGTGGTAGGGGGGTTTTAGATGTCTATTCTCCTTTATGGCTCTAATCTGATAGTGGTAGTGGGGTTTTAGATGTCTATTCTCCTTTATGGCTCTAATCTGATAGTGGTAGTGGGGTGGCAGATGTCTAGTCTCCTTTATGGCTCTAATCTGATAGTGGTAGTGGGGTGGTAGATGTCTAGTCTCCCTTATGGCTCTAATCTGATAGTGGTAGTGGGGTGATAGATGTCTAGTCTACTTTATGGCTCTAATCTGATAGTGGTAGTGGGGTGGTAGATGTCTAGTCTCCTTTATGGCTCTAATCTGATAGTGGTAGTGGGGTGGTAGATGTCTAGTCTCCTTTATGGCTCTAATCTGATAGTGGTAGATGTCTAGTCTCCTTTATGGCTCTAATCTGATAGTGGTAGGGGGGTTGTAGATGTCTAGTCTCCTTTATGGCTCTAATCTGATAGTGGTAGTGGGGTTTTAGATGTCTATTCTCCTTTATGGCTCTAATCTGATAGTGGTAGTGGGGTGATAGATGTCTAGTCTCCTTTATGGCTCTAATCTGATAGTGGTAGTGGGGTTTTAGATGTCTATTCTCCTTTATGGCTCTAATCTGATAGTGGTATTGGGGTGGTAGATGTCTAGTCTCCTTTATGGCTCTAATCTGATAGTGGTAGTGTGGTTTTAGATGTCTATTATCCTTTATGGCTCTAATCTGATAGTGGTAGTGTGGTGATAGATGTCTAGTCTCCTTTATGGCTCTAATCTGATAGTGGTAGTGGGGTGGTAGATGTCTAGTCTCCCTTATGGCTCTAATCTGATAGTGGTAGTGGGGTGGTAGATGTCTAGTCTCCTTTATGGCTCTAATCTGATAGTGGTAGTGGGGTGGTAGATGTCTAGTCTCCTTTATGGCTCTAATCTGATAGTGGCAGTGAGTTGATATATATCTAGTCTCCTTTATGGCTCTAATCTGATAGTGTTAGTGGGGTGGTAGATGTCTAGTCTCCCTTATGGCTCTAATCTGATAGTGGTAGATGTCTAGTCTCCTTTATGGCTCTAATCTGATAGTGGCAGTGGGTTGATAGATGTCTAGTCTCCTTTATGGCTCTAATCTGATAGTGGTAGTGGGGTGGTAGATGTCTAGTCTCCTTTATGGCTCTAATCTGATAGTGGTAGTGGGGTGGTCGATGTCTAGTCTCCCTTATGGCTCTCATCTGATAGTGGTAGATGTCTAGTCTCCTTTATGGCTCTAATCTGATAGTGGTAGGGGGGTTTTAGATGTCTATTCTCCTTTATGGCTCTAATCTGATAGTGGTAGTGGGGTTTTAGATGTCTATTCTCCTTTATGGCTCTAATCTGATAGTGGTAGTGGGGTGGTAGATGTCTAGTCTCCTTTATGGCTCTAATCTGATAGTGGTAGTGGGGTTTTAGATGTCTATTCTCCTTTATGGCTCTAATCTGATAGTGGTAGTGGGGTTTTAGATGTCTATTCTCCTTTATGGCTCTAATCTGATAGTGGTAGTGGGTCGATAGATGTCTAGTATCCTTTATGGCTCTAATCTGATAGTGGTAGTGGGGTGGTAGATGTCTAGTCTCCTTTATGGCTCTAATCTGATAGTGGTAGTGGGGTGGTAGATGTCTAGTCTCCCTTATGGCTCTAATCTGATAGTGGTAGTAGGCTGATAGATGTCTAGTCTACTTTATGGCTCTAATCTGATAGTGGTAGTGTGGTTTTAGATGTCTATTATCCTTTATGGCTCTAATCTGATAGTGGTAGTGGGGTTTTAGATGTCTAGTCTCCTTTATGGCTCTAATCTGATAGTGGTAGTGGGGTTTTAGATGTCTATTCTCCTTTATGGCTCTAATCTGATAGGGGTAGTGGGGTGATAGATGTCTAGTCTCCTTTATGGCTCTAATCTGATAGTGGTAGTGGGGTTTTAGATGTCTATTCTCCTTTATGGCTCTAATCTGATAGTGGTATTGGGGTGGTAGATGTCTAGTCTCATTTATGGCTCTAATCTGATAGTGGTAGGGGGGTTGTAGATGTCTAGTCTCCTTTATGGCTCTAATCTGATAGTGGTAGTGTGGTGATAGATGTCTAGTCTCCTTTATGGCTCTAATCTGATAGTGGCAGTGAGTTGATATATATCTAGTCTCCTTTATGGCTCTAATCTGATAGTGTTAGTGGGGTGGTAGATGTCTAGTCTCCTTTATGGCTCTAATCTGATAGTGGTAGTGGGGTGGTAGATGTCTAGTCTCCTTTATGGCTCTAATCTGATAGTGGTAGTGGGGTGGTAGATGTCTAGTCTCCTTTATGGCTCTAATCTGATAGTGGTAGATGTCTAGTCTCCTTTATGGCTCTAATCTGATAGTGGTAGGGGGGTTGTAGATGTCTAGTCTCCTTTATGGCTCTAATCTGATAGTGGTAGTGGGGTTTTAGATGTCTATTCTCCTTTATGGCTCTAATCTGATAGTGGTAGTGGGGTGGTAGATGTCTAGTCTCATTTATGGCTCTAATCTGATAGTGGTAGGGGGGTTGTAGATGTCTAGTCTCCTTTATGGCTCTAATCTGATAGTGGTAGATGTCTAGTCTCCTTTATGGCTCTAATCTGATAGTGGTAGGGGGGTTGTAGATATCTAGTCTCCTTTATGGCTCTAATCTGATAGTGGTAGTGGGGTTTTAGATGTCTATTCTCCTTTATGGCTCTAATCTGATAGTGGTAGTGGGGTGATAGATGTCTAGTCTCCTTTATGGCTCTAATCTGATAGTGGTAGTGGGGTTTTAGATGTCTATTCTCCTTTATGGCTCTAATCTGATAGTGGTATTGGGGTGGTAGATGTCTAGTCTCATTTATGGCTCTAATCTGATAGTGGTAGATGTCTAGTCTCCTTTATGGCTCTAATCTGATAGTGGTAGTGGGGTGGTAGATGTCTAGTCTCCTTTATGGCTCTAATCTGATAGTGGTAGTGGGGTGGTCGATGTCTAGTCTCCTTTATGGCTCTCATCTGATAGTGGTAGTGGGGTGGTAGATGTCTAGTCTCCCTTATGGCTCTAATCTGATAGTGGTAGTAGGCTGATAGATGTCTAGTCTCCTTTATGGCTCTAATCTGATAGTGGTAGTGGGGTGGTAGATGTCTAGTCTCATTTATGGCTCTAATCTGATAGTGGTAGGGGGGTTGTAGATGTCTAGTCTCCTTTATGGCTCTAATCTGATAGTGGTAGTGTGGTTTTAGATGTCTATTATCCTTTATGGCTCTAATCTGATAGTGGTAGTGGGGTTTTAGATGTCTAGTCTCCTTTATGGCTCTAATCTGATAGTGGTAGTGGGGTGGTAGATGTCTAGTCTCCCTTATGGCTCTAATCTGATAGTGGTAGTAGGCTGATAATGTCTAGTCTACTTTATGGCTCTAATCTGATAGTGGTAGTGGGGTGGTAGATGTCTAGTCTCCTTTATCGCTCTAACCTGATAGTGGTAGATGTCTAGTCTCCTTTATGGCTCTAATCTGATAGTGGTAGGGGGGTTGTAGATGTCTAGTCTCCTTTATGGCTCTAATCTGATAGTGGTAGTGGGGTTTTAGATGTCTATTCTCCTTTATGGCTCTAATCTGATAGTGGTAGTGGGGTGATAGATGTCTAGTCTCCTTTATGGCTCTAATCTGATAGTGGTAGTGGGGTTTTAGATGTCTATTCTCCTTTATGGCTCTAATCTGATAGTGGTAGTGGGGTTTTAGATGTCTATTCTCCTTTATGGCTCTAATCTGATAGTGGTAGTGGGGTGGTAGATGTCTAGTCTCCTTTATGGCTCTAATCTGATAGTGGTAGGGGGGTTGTAGATGTCTAGTCTCCTTTATGGCTCTAATCTGATAGTGGTAGTGGGGTTTTAGATGTCTATTCTCCTTTATGGCTCTAATCTGATAGTGGTAGTGTGGTTTTAGATGTCTATTATCCTTTATGGCTCTAATCTGATAGTGGTAGTGTGGTGATAGATGTCTAGTCTCCTTTATGGCTCTAATCTGATAGTGGCAGTGAGTTGATATATATCTAGTCTCCTTTATGGCTCTAATCTGATAGTGTTAGTGGGGTGGTAGATGTCTAGTCTCCTTTATGGCTCTAATCTGATAGTGGTAGTGGGGTGGTAGATGTCTAGTCTCCTTTATGGCTCTAATCTGATAGTGGTAGATGTCTAGTCTCCTTTATGGCTCTAATCTGATAGTGGTAGATGTCTAGTCTCCTTTATGGCTCTAATCTGATAGTGGTAGGGGGGTTGTAGATGTCTAGTCTCCTTTATGGCTCTAATCTGATAGTGGTAGTGGGGTTTTAGATGTCTATTCTCCTTTATGGCTCTAATCTGATAGTGGTAGTGGGGTGGTAGATGTCTAGTCTCCTTTATGGCTCTAATCTGATAGTGGCAGTGAGTTGATATATATCTAGTCTCCTTTATGGCTCTAATCTGATAGTGTTAGTGGGGTGGTAGATGTCTAGTCTCCCTTATGGCTCTAATCTGATAGTGGTAGATGTCTAGTCTCCTTTATGGCTCTAATCTGATAGTGGCAGTGGGTTGATAGATGTCTAGTCTCCTTTATGGCTCTAATCTGATAGTGGTAGTGGGGTGGTAGATGTCTAGTCTCCTTTATGGCTCTAATCTGATAGTGGTAGTGGGGTGGTCGATGTCTAGTCTCCCTTATGGCTCTCATCTGATAGTGGTAGATGTCTAGTCTCCTTTATGGCTCTAATCTGATAGTGGTAGGGGGGTTTTAGATGTCTATTCTCCTTTATGGCTCTAATCTGATAGTGGTAGTGGGGTTTTAGATGTCTATTCTCCTTTATGGCTCTAATCTGATAGTGGTAGTGGGGTGGTAGATGTCTAGTCTCCTTTATGGCTCTAATCTGATAGTGGTAGTGGGGTTTTAGATGTCTATTCTCCTTTATGGCTCTAATCTGATAGTGGTAGTGGGGTTTTAGATGTCTATTCTCCTTTATGGCTCTAATCTGATAGTGGTAGTGGGTCGATAGATGTCTAGTATCCTTTATGGCTCTAATCTGATAGTGGTAGTGGGGTGGTAGATGTCTAGTCTCCCTTATGGCTCTAATCTGATAGTGGTAGTAGGCTGATAGATGTCTAGTCTACTTTATGGCTCTAATCTGATAGTGGTAGTGGGGTGGTAGATGTCTAGTCTCCTTTATGGCTCTAATCTGATAGTGGTAGATGTCTAGTCTCCTTTATGGCTCTAATCTGATAGTGGTAGGGGGGTTGTAGATGTCTAGTCTCCTTTATGGCTCTAATCTGATAGTGGTAGTGGGGTTTTAGATGTCTATTCTCCTTTATGGCTCTAATCTGATAGTGGTAGTGGGGTGGTAGATGTCTAGTCTCATTTATGGCTCTAATCTGATAGTGGTAGGGGGGTTGTAGATGTCTAGTCTCCTTTATGGCTCTAATCTGATAGTGGTAGTGTGGTTTTAGATGTCTATTATCCTTTATGGCTCTAATCTGATAGTGGTAGTGGGGTTTTAGATGTCTAGTCTCCTTTATGGCTCTAATCTGATAGTGGTAGTGGGGTTTTAGATGTCTATTCTCCTTTATGGCTCTAATCTGATAGGGGTAGTGGGGTGATAGATGTCTAGTCTCCTTTATGGCTCTAATCTGATAGTGGTAGTGGGGTTTTAGATGTCTATTCTCCTTTATGGCTCTAATCTGATAGTGGTATTGGGGTGGTAGATGTCTAGTCTCATTTATGGCTCTAATCTGATAGTGGTAGGGGGGTTGTAGATGTCTAGTCTCCTTTATGGCTCTAATCTGATAGTGGTAGTGTGGTTTTAGATGTCTATTATCCTTTATGGCTCTAATCTGATAGTGGTAGTGTGGTGATAGATGTCTAGTCTCCTTTATGGCTCTAATCTGATAGTGGCAGTGAGTTGATATATATCTAGTCTCCTTTATGGCTCTAATCTGATAGTGTTAGTGGGGTGGTAGATGTCTAGTCTCCTTTATGGCTCTAATCTGATAGTGGTAGTGGGGTGGTAGATGTCTAGTCTCCTTTATGGCTCTAATCTGATAGTGGTAGTGGGGTGGTAGATGTCTAGTCTCCCTTATGGCTCTAATCTGATAGTGGTAGTGGGGTGATAGATGTCTAGTCTACTTTATGGCTCTAATCTGATAGTGGTAGTGGGGTGGTAGATGTCTAGTCTCCTTTATGGCTCTAATCTGATAGTGGTAGATGTCTAGTCTCCTTTATGGCTCTAATCTGATAGTGGTAGGGGGGTTGTAGATGTCTAGTCTCCTTTATGGCTCTAATCTGATAGTGGTAGTGGGGTTTTAGATGTCTATTCTCCTTTATGGCTCTAATCTGATAGTGGTAGTGGGGTGGTAGATGTCTAGTCTCCTTTATGGCTCTAATCTGATAGTGGTAGATGTCTAGTCTCCTTTATGGCTCTAATCTGATAGTGGTAGGGGGGTTGTAGATATCTAGTCTCCTTTATGGCTCTAATCTGATAGTGGTAGTGGGGTTTTAGATGTCTATTCTCCTTTATGGCTCTAATCTGATAGTGGTAGTGGGGTGATAGATGTCTAGTCTCCTTTATGGCTCTAATCTGATAGTGGTAGTGGGGTTTTAGATGTCTATTCTCCTTTATGGCTCTAATCTGATAGTGGTAGTGGGGTGATAGATGTCTAGTCTCCTTAATGGCTCTAATCTGATAGTGGTATTGGGGTGGTAGATGTCTAGTCTCATTTATGGCTCTAATCTGATAGTGGTAGATGTCTAGTCTCCTTTATGGCTCTAATCTGATAGTGGTAGTGGGGTGGTAGATGTCTAGTCTCCTTTATGGCTCTAATCTGATAGTGGTAGTGGGGTGGTCGATGTCTAGTCTCCTTTATGGCTCTCATCTGATAGTGGTAGTGGGGTGGTAGATGTCTAGTCTCCCTTATGGCTCTAATCTGATAGTGGTAGTAGGCTGATAGATGTCTAGTCTACTTTATGGCTCTAATCTGATAGTGGTAGTGGGGTGGTAGATGTCTAGTCTCCTTTATGGCTCTAATCTGATAGTGGTAGATGTCTAGTCTCCTTTATGGCTCTAATCTGATAGTGGTAGGGGGGTTGTAGATGTCTAGTCTCCTTTATGACTCTAATCTGATAGTGGTAGTGGGGTTTTAGATGTCTATTCTCCTTTATGGCTCTAATCTGATAGTGGTAGTGGGGTGGTAGATGTCTAGTCTCATTTATGGCTCTAATCTGATAGTGGTAGGGGGGTTGTAGATGTCTAGTCTCCTTTATGGCTCTAATCTGATAGTGGTAGTGTGGTTTTAGATGTCTATTATCCTTTATGGCTCTAATCTGATAGTGGTAGTGGGGTTTTAGATGTCTAGTCTCCTTTATGGCTCTAATCTGATAGTGGTAGTGGGGTTTTAGATGTCTATTCTCCTTTATGGCTCTAATCTGATAGGGGTAGTGGGGTGAT